>NW_010355990.1:0-2844 GCF_000700745.2 Antrostomus carolinensis | reverse complement strand
GAGCTCATTCTTATTAGAGTCCAGGAAATCCACATGGGACAGGGACTGTCCAAATGCCCCAATTACAGAAGAGTTCAGCTGAGGCTCACATCTTACCATGTGTGCATCAGAGGAGCCATTGGTTGGTCAGTGTCTCTTGTAGATTCTCTAGTGACTACTAAGGCACAAGCTTCCTTCTTTCTGGACATTCATAATGCTGCTAATGCATGTGGATTCCCTGGAATTTAATAAGAGGTGAGTAACATTGCAGGCTAAGTATAATACAGTTTAAAAGCCAGTCCAACACAACTGAGAAAGCTATTGGAAACAAGGCATCTTTGTTTCAGATACCTGAGAAGGCAGTGCACACCCAAAATTTGTAGTATAAGATTCTTTCCAGAGGTAAATTGAGGTGCAGATGTGAGATTGCTGATGTCTGTACTGACTGCATCTTCTGCCCTCTAGCTTATGTGTGCCCCAGTTTTCATCGTATCAGTCTCAGTTTGAGTACTGGTTTCACTGTTATTTTGGATCCCAGTTAGTCAAGCTGGTACAATTCTGGCATGAATATCACTTTAGTATGATATCCTTAGCTCAGCATAGCTTCTTTGGAGATGTAAGCTAGACTAACACAGATGTGGTTAAAGTTATATACCTTTGTTCAGTGCAATATTCTTACAAAATCATTGCTGTGAAGTGGGATAGTTACATTTATACAAAAATTATGCAGATCAGGCCTCAAATTACGAAGTATTTGCAGTAGAGACCATATTTGCCTATTTATGTATGCGTTGTGTTCAGTGTCAAAAAGCCCAGACTCTAAATGTTGCTTGTAATAATAATAATAACAACAATAACATAAAAGGGTTACAAGTCTGGCTAGGGAGTCACCACAGTGTGTCTGTAATTAAGTTGTAGTAAAAATTATCATCTCTGAGGCATCTGGAAACACAAACTGACTCTCAGAGATGAAGAGTAACCACGTAGTCATCTCTGTCATGGCACAGCCATAATGACATTTTTGTCAGTGAGCTTCCTTTTTGCTTGCTTTGTACCACAAAATAAAAGTAATGGCTGAATGGGTTTTGTTTGCAGTCTTGCCATTACGTGGACCACTGGGGCTGTCCATCTTCATGACTCACTTAACAGTGTTTGCAAGGGGAACAGGTAACATTTCACAAGCATAATGTAGGAATGCAGGAGCAGTTTCTCTGCACAGAGAAACACATTCTGAAGAAGGTGGTGAAAAAAGAGTTTGCATTTATGGAAAACCTGGCTGAAGAAATCACCTTTAAAGAAGGGAGCCAATGAGCAGTTCAGGGCAGGGGGCTGCTTCCTGATATTGTGGCTTTCTGTGTCAAGTCTTGTTTGCTCTTTGATTAAAGTTTTCCGGAGTGAGTAACAATTTCTCCAAATTACCACCACCACTCAGAACAATAGTAGTTAACATAGAAGACTTCCAAATAATTCCTCCAAAACTCAGCTTTTTGTTAAATTTCATAAAAGAATAACTGAGCTTTAGGAAAGTGTTTTCCTGGGGAATTTGCTGATACAGCTGAGAAATATAAAATAAGTTTTCTAACATCCCATTTCTACAAATCTAAAGATGTGACTTGTATCATCTCATAATGCTACAAAAAGAAACTTCTCCAGAAGAAAGATGCCGATGTAGCGCAACAACTCTGGAGAACAGGCTTCCCAAAAAGCAGAAGGCAGTCTGTCCTGCAAGTTTCCATGGGGTTTCACCAGGTGAAGGAATCCTAGAATCTCATGGCAAGGCCCATGACGTATTCAAGAGAGAGAGGTTCTGTTCTTGTCTCTGCTACTTAAGGTATATTTTATAGGGCACTGGAGAGCACCGTGCAGTGATAACTCAGCTTAGATACAATCTCATGGTGCTCTCAGTTTGAATTAATATAGCCTGGTTCTCATCTGGATATAAAGTCTGTAGGAACGAGGCTATCTTTCTGCCACAATCCAAACCAGCTCATTCAGAGCATGCTGAAGTAACCTTGTATAGCTCTGTTTTGCTAAAGTACCCTTATTTGCTACGCCACATAAAAATGAGGCTGCTTTTCCTGGAGTTTGTCACTTGGCTGCAAAGTGCTCTGATGCCACTGCCCTTGCTTCGCAAAGATGCAGAGGGCTGAATCTACACTTCTTGCACAGAGCTTAATGTTGCATGGGGGTGCTAAAGAAAGGTTGTGGTTTCATGGTGGGTTGTTGGATTTTTCCCGAGCTTGTGAGCATGGGAGAGCTGTGTGGTACATGGTGTATTCAGGAAGAAGCTTCTGTGATTGCTTTAGATCTTCCTCTCTCTGCTCAGTGCGGAGTCACAGCCAGGCTGTCTGTGGGTGAGTGTATGTGAGGACATGCCCGTGACACATTCCTCAAGGGAGGGGACTGACGAGGAGCTGGGCCTCACCTCCCAGCAGCAGCAGGGCCCTAGGCAGAAGCAATGGAATGGACTGGTTATTCCAGGCGAGGACAGGTCCAGGTGTGGCAAGAGCACAGACTGAAGTGGCAGCGAGGAACTAAGCAACCAATGTCTGCATCTGAAAGCTGGACTCGACAGAAACCTTCCTTGAGCAGCTGTTTCCATGGGGCTTTGGGTAAATCCACTTGAGTTTAAGAATTTGACAGATTTTTTTTTTCCCTCTCCTCACTGTTAAGCCTCAATGAATGCAGCATCTTTTTACAGAGGGTAGGTGGGAAGTGGGGAGGAGGAGGAGAGGATGGAGGACAATATAGCTTGCTATAGACTTTGCTATACCTGAGCTCCAGCTTAGGTTTCAGCAGCTTTGAATATCTTTGGTGAACTGGCAGGGCTCACCGAGAGGGCTTTAAACCAGGTTTGAAGGGGGA
>NW_010355989.1:0-2828 GCF_000700745.2 Antrostomus carolinensis | reverse complement strand
TTTGAAAGCACAGCGAGTTGAAGTGACCCTAGGACACTGTTAGTACCCTTGGTTCTCCCACTGCATTGTGCCTGCGCATCGGGGTGTCTGAATGGGGGAGCTGAACTATCACAGCGTTCAGCTGTGGCATTGCAGCACGTGTGGAGCTGCACAAACAGCTGTGCCAGCACAGTGCAGCGGGTGGTCTGAGAACGGGAGCTTCCTCATGTGATCTCTGCGCTGCTGTCAAATACAAGCCCACGGTGAAGCTAGGCAGTAGCAGAATACAGTTTTACTCTTTACCTCTTAAGTGCTCATGCTAATTTTTTCTGCGCAGTTATTTGTTGGTGTGAAGTCAAGGTAGTTAGTAGTGGAGTTTCTTAAGTACCTCTTGAAATAATGAAATGCAGTCGTGCCTTGTTTTACAACATTGTTTCTATGTTTATAAGCCAAGTCTCTTACTACCTGTGCCTGAAATATGTTCAGCATAACCATACTTATGTTTGTAACCATACATAACCAAACTATATCAAAACCCACTCTTCCTAAAACATGCTGTGCCTTGTCTTCATGATTCTCCATTCTATCTCCCTTACTGTCTTAAGTTTTAAAATAAATCTTTAATTTATTTTTAAAAAAATATTATCAGTGAATTGTTTCCATTTACAGGAAGATTGGTCAAAAGTATGAAACCTAGAATAACAGCAGAACAGAATTATTATTAATGAGTTCAAGTCCTAATTTTCATTATGTGATATTGGGCTTGTCAAAAATAGGTGCTAAACTGAACTTTCCTTTTGTAGATGAAAACTGTGCAAGACTGGGATCACCCAGTTCAAAGAAATGCTGTCATTGTCATGATTATGTTTCCGTTTAAATGTTCCCCGAACTGTGCAGGTTCCAAAAAGTGATGGTTTTAAGCTTATGAACAGCTTTAGTATTGATCAACTTAAATGTTGCATATGTATAGTAAAAGTTAAAGCATGATTCTGTCTTACAGTAGAACAAGAACAGTGAATTAATACCAAAATTATAGTCCTCAGTAAACAGAATCACTTTTCTGAGAGCCACTTTGTAACTATGATAGTGGGTTTAAATTAATTAATACTAGGATTATGTTTGGCAGTCTGTTTCACATAATCACAGACTCCACTGTAAAAAGGATAATAAGGAAATCTGAGGACTTTGAATGTGATTGCACAGAGCTTAATTGCAATTTCTGTGTTTGTGATGATACCTAGTTACAATTCAGAGTTCAGCTGTCAAGTTCTGAAGAAGGAGGGAAAGACAGATGTGTTTGGTTTCTTGTGATAATCAATGTTTGAATTTTCCAGGCTTGCAACTTCTATCAGTCAACAAGGAAACAGCCTTAATGTTTTAAATATATGGGTAGAGAATGCAGTCAACTCTTAATTTTGCTCTACTGAGCCTTTCTGAAAGCTTTAACCCTTCCTGTGGCCTGAAAAGAGCAATTGTGCTGGAGACAAGCTCCATGTAGGTTGTTGCATGTGCATTTGAAGAGGTGGCTATTTTCACCTGACTGAGATGTCATCCCCAAAATTGCCTTACGTGTACATACACCTTGAAATTATTTAATGAATTGCTCTTTAAGCACTCTCCTATCCCAAAGAAATCTCCTGTTGTGCCTCAGCCCATCAAGAGGTGGTATGGTACGTTCAAATAAAGTTTTTTGTCTAAACATCCATATCAAAAGATGTAACATAGTAAAACAAACCACAGCATCCTTATATTGATTAATGATTTTATCAATAGCAGGTATGATCTTCCAGCCACATTAGCATTTATGGTATTTTCCCCAGAGTGGGACAGGCACTTGATTGACTGTACACAGCATGACAGAACTGCCAGCCCCTGAGGTTCAGAGCAATTATGGCAGAGCTCTTATTGTGCAGTACAGCTTGTATTTTTCTGTAAGCAAGTTTATAAATAAGCATTTAGGGCAGGTCTCATGCTTGCTTGAGACCTGAAGATCATTTCATGACAAAGCAGCCTTTTGGCTTCCTGAATAAGTAATGATGCACTTGCTATTCTGCTGCAATTTGGGAAAAGGTGTTGATGTGGTGAACAATGCTGCACCATTTCAGGACAGTAGCTTCACTCCCACCCAACTTGCTCCCCCACAGTCAGGTCCTGCATTTGCAGTACCTTCTCATCTAAGAAAAGGAGAGGTCTGCCCCTCACAAAGTCTGTCTGATTTTAGGAAACAAGAAAAATGTGTGCCTTTAATCTGTTCAGAATGATTGGTTCCCAGAACACTGGGAACCGGTTGGGACCTTTTACAAGAGGAGAAGAAAGGGAGAGAAAAAGATGGGCAGCTGGCTGTTCAGATCTTCAGCATGTACAAAGGTGCAGGTTGTAAAGCACAAGAAAGCTCTGGAGCAGCTCCTGGAGGTGACGCAGAAACGTGCAGTATTGGCTGAGAACATTTTCTAATGCTGTTCTTGCATAGCCATGCTGATACTTGAGTTTGTAGAGCCACAAACTGGACACAACTGAGAATGTTGTGTGTTGTGAATTGGCTGCTTCTGGTCTCCCCAGGATTTTCTCACCCAGCAAAACACCTCAGGCAGGGTGTACTTGGGTTTCAATGTTTTTGTTGGTCTTGGCACTTAAGAAATTATGTATTTTCACCGCAGTGCTGGTGAACAGAGTGGGCACACAGACTGTGGCGTGTCAGCCAGAGCATGGCGTGGCAGTTTGCGCAGGCAGGGCACACAGGAAGGGCGCGGTTCCCCTCCTGGATCGGGAAGGCTGACACACGCAGTGGTCATTGTCTTCCCAGAGGTAGGCACAGCTATGGTTGCCACTCAGCTGAAAACCATCACCAG
>NW_010355988.1:0-2849 GCF_000700745.2 Antrostomus carolinensis | reverse complement strand
CATTACCAGAAATAAAGTCAGGAAGACTTTTATGGGCACACCTTGCTGGATGGCACTTTTTTTTTTTTTTTTTTAAATGGGAAGACAGGAGAGATAAAGGGCAAGAGGTTAAGATTATCTTGGAAATGCGGACTGCACAGAAAGAACAGGAGGGAGCCACAAAGTCTGAGGCTGGAAGAAGTAGTTCACAGGAATGAGTGAGGCTCTTGGGTTAGGTGCAAGGCAGTTTTACTGCTCTCACCTCATCTTCTTGCTAATGCTAATTGCAGGTCCCACCTCTTCCTCTTGCTTAGGCTCCTGTGTTACACGAGAAAACATAGTGTCTCATAGCACTGTCTTTTTTTAGACGGGGAGGTGCATGGAACCAAAGCCACTTGAGGTACCCGCGTGTGCTGCGGCAGAAACATCTGTAGGAAAAGGGCACAGCAAAGCAGTGTAGGAGGATGTGCTGGGGGCACAGAGAGGCAACAGCGGGGAGCTTGTGCATGCAGAGAGCCAAGGCAAACAGAGAGCAAAAAGAGCAAAGAAGCTAGGAAACAGGGAATAACTTTACCACAGTAAGATTTGTTACAAGCCTTAAACAGGTCTCATGTCAGTGGTTACCACTGTTACGAGAAGTGGGTAGTCAAAGCCGATGGACGCTCGTGACTGCTAAGGGAAAGGAAGCTATCTCCTAAACTATTTCCTTATTGTTACAAACACTGCAGGAGCAACATCGCTCATCGGGTCCAGGAGTACACTACTTGCTTTATCAGATCAGAAAAGGTGGGGTCTTAACTGGAGCGTGCATCTCTGTGTACCAGCTGGAGTGGGTAGCCAATAGCCATTTGCCCCAGGATGGAGAAAGACTGGTGAATGGGCCAGTGAATGGGCCAGTGGGGCTCTGCCAGGGAATGCCACTGTGTTATACCAGCTGGGAAGTTGGTCAAAGGGCTTTCTAGAAGATCTGACTTTTTTTTTTTTTCCTAACATGAAGCTAACCGTATATTTTTATAAGGCCATGTATGACTTTTCACAGTCTCCCAGGGCCCTCATTTTTCACCCCAGCTGACAGCACATGGCTCTGCTTTGTAGCTCTGCAGCTCACTGTATCAGCAAGGTTTCTCTTCCCTCCCTGCATTTTATAAAACAAGGATTTCCAAAGATGTAAGCCGAAAAGGGCAAGAAAAATTCTGGCAGTAGGTTGCCAAAGCATAAGACAGAGTCTGCTATGGAAAGAGGAGGAAAGTTGAACTGAGTGTGATGGAACTAATGTTCCTTGGTATGTATTTCTCTTTCACAAGGGTTGTCATTAATCTTACGCATTCTTGACATTTTGCTGAGAGTAAGAAGAATAAACAGAGTGGGAAATTGTTCCTTTTCATTAAAAGAAAAAAAACAGCTCTGTTCTAGTCTTCACTTCTTAAACAACTGTGCCTGCGTGATTCTGCTTCCCAGAGCAGCTAGTCCAAATACATGCCAAAAAAGGGGTCACCCCAATTTTCACAGCAGTGGGAGGTTACACACCTCTTTTCAGCAGTATCCCAGGCAGGTAGAAAAGAGTCACACATGCTTCAGCAGAACAGAAACCGTAAAAGTTGGGACAGGAAAGTACGATCCTTTGGGAGGAAAATATAAGCAGTGGCTTTTATCCAGCAGAGGAGATATCCACCAGAGTCCAGCTAAGATATCATTCTTCATTTCCTGGCCATAGTCATGGGAGAGGGTTGGAATTAAAAAAAATATTATTCCATTGAGCGTCCATTGGATGCAGCAGCAGTCGCCGTATCATGGCGGGGTCAGCTGTCTGCAAGGCAAAGGCGGGGGCCCGGCTGGCCGGCTCGGAGCCTGTGGGGCCATTGCATCATGTGCTGTCCCTCCTCCTCCCGCGGTCCCAGACCAGAAGGCATGTGGCTATCCGAGGAGAGCATCAAACCCCTGGTGCCAAACCCTTCCTTCTCTCTGCAGTGTTTAAACTCCCAAGCCCAGCAAACAGGCATCTTCCCTGTGGAAAGGCTCTGCTGTGCATCCTCGCAGTGGAATGGGCTCGAAACTCACAAACCCATGTGTGTGTTATGGCTGTAATTAGTAGGGTTCAGGCACTCTGCGATATTGCTGGAGATGCTAATTAAATTAACAAATCCTACTAACAGCACAGTCTTGAGAAATAAAATTGAAGTCTGTTACGTTTCTGATAGTGCAGAGAAAGGAGCTATTGTGGAGCTCCAGTGAGCCTGACCCACCGCAGTCCTAAATGGAGGGGAAACGTGCAGGGGCTTTTCTACTGCTTCTAAGTTAGGACAGCAAAGTACACAGGCAGCTGAATGAGCCCTTAAAGACCTCACCAGGGATGTGATCTGAAAGAGCATGACATACTGAGCTCAGTCCCAGTTCTCTTTGCACCTCTGTCTCCAGCTTGTTCTAGTGGGTCCTTCAACACAAGCACCCTCTCATCTCTGGAGAAAGGGGAAAGGAACCCCAAAGAGAGCAGTGCCCGATCAGGATGGAGGCCAGCTCGCAGGGAGAGCTCGCCACCTGCCACTCCTTGCTCAGCAGCCTCAGCACTGGGGAACCCTGCCAGCATCAGAGCTGCTTGGCCAGGCTGAGGCTGTAGGCAGCATCTCTGCCTCCCTCTTCACTTGCCATTCAGTTATTTGCCTTTTCAACTAACAAGCAACCTAGCATTTGCACAGAGGAAAACCCACAATCTCTCCCCAGGGATATCAGCTTGCAGCAGGAGAGCTAGCTCAACCAAGACTGGTGTAGCTGCCTGCTAGAAGGCCCACATCTGAATCGTTGCTAGCCCTGCCTTGCCCTCTGCTGAGCCCACCGATGACAGCTGCACCAGAGGTCTCTGGGGACTGCTTTTT
>NW_010355987.1:0-2832 GCF_000700745.2 Antrostomus carolinensis | reverse complement strand
CCCCTCCCCGCTCGCTGTCGGCCCTCAGGAGAAGGTGCCCAGCTCGGCTTGGACTTTACAAAACCCTGCGAGCTTGCGCTTGGCCCTTTCCTTTTATTTACTCTCAGTAGATAAAACCGAGAGCTTCCCTGTGCTCTTCCGCTGATAAACTAGCGATCTGTTGTACAAAAATAAACCCCTTCGTTTCGTTGCGTTTTAGATTGTTGACTGAAGTAAAACTCCTGTGGTCTGTGCCTAAAGTGAGGCTGATATTGCCGTAAATACAGCAGCAAACCCCACAGATCGTTATATTGTGTTGTTACCCTGTAAAATAGCGTCTTGGATAGCACAGTTGATTTTTTTATTGATTTTTTCAGAGCCTGACAGGCTTCCTCATTGGAGAAATTCTGTAATTTAATTAAGTCTTTAGTAAACTCTTACTTGCCTGGATATTTTTCTGCAGGATTAGCTTTAAATCTTACTCTAGTACTTATAGTTTATATTAAAAAAAAAATAATAAAATCTTACACAATTTATTTTTCAGTCCTCAGACAGAAATAAGAAGTTTCTCCTTTAGGGCCATGCGTGTAAAACAGAAATATTTATGCAAAGTGTTCTCATTTTAGTGAGTCTTGCTGCTAATCGTGCTACAACTCAAAATGTCCCGTGGCTTGAACCGAGGCTTTAGCTGAACCTCTGACAGCTTCTGCAGCGCAGGAAACTGTAGTGTCAGAGTTGAAAAGGTACAGTCATGCTTAGTTTATTTTAAATGTCAAACTATATTGATTTATATCAGTTAATAACTATACGTTTTTAAGATGAATGAAGATTGTACCTAAGTTCCCTTCTGGGGGATGAATTTGAAAGCCAAATAGCTGCAAGCAAAGCTGAGGTCTGGCTTGCTGTGAAGTGTAGAGCAGCTTGGTAAGTAGAAGAGAGCCTGTTTTCCTGTCAGATTATTCCCGAGTGCCCAAAGATGCTTTACCCTAGTGACTCTAACCTTTTTCTCACCTAGAAGTTGTGCAGACTTAATTAACACTATTTAAGATTTAAATGTACACAGAACCTGATGTGGACCCGCGTAAGGTAATTGCCACTCAGCATAATCAATTGGTTCAGTTGCAATTGATTCCTTATCAATTTTCAGCTAAAGCAATGTTAAGCATGCTGCAAACTGATTTATGTGTGTCAGCATAGCAGATTGTATTGGTTTAGCGAATTTCAGGTGAGCTAATCACACTTTCTGCTGTAGGTAAGGCTCTGTTTTCATTCTTGAATGAAGTTTGTGCTCCTTGTATTGTTTGCTGAAGATAACGTGTCTTGTGTTGAAAGCGATTTGTAGTGAGGAAGGTGCAAAGCCAGGCGTAAATGCTTCTGTTTGTCAGAGATGTGTATATCAGTTTATTTAAAATCTGTTCACAGTACAATTAGTCTGAGATTGAGTTAAATTTGCTTAAGACTGCACTGCCTTTTGTGCTGATTTAACTGAAGATACCTTAGTTTTTGCCTATTGTGATTTTTAAAGCTAGTGAAATTTAACAATTCTACAATTTCCTTCTTGCTTGGTTTAAATTTTGTTCCTACTTGTTAAACTTTAATATCTTCCAAGCAAAATGTAAATGTACAAAGATAAATGGGAGATGCTTTTGTCTCCCTATCTGGTTTTTACAACTCCCTTTCCTGGTGTTCTAGCTTTTAAAATATATCCTTTGCATCTGGATAGAAACATTTCTGGTGTTGTAGGAAGTGCGAGTTCTTGGTAGTGTTTCTCGTGCTGTTAAATTCTGCCACTGTCTTCAGACTGTTGACACTGTAGGAATCTATAAACATACAGTGTTTGAGTTTCTGCAACCCAGTCTTCCAAATCTGTGCTCTTTATCTTCAAGGATTGTGGTATGTTAACTTATTTTTGCTGGTTATTAGTCTTCTCACCTTCTCAAAGGTTTGGATATTTTCATTTTGGAAATTCAATGCTGTTTTTCCACTCAGCTTTGTCACAGTCTTCAGATTTCCTCCAGTTTGTTATTGTCTCATAATTTTCTTGCCAATTTTGCATCGTCTTTTGCCAGTATTTTGGGGGGATTGTAAGATGTTGGTGTAATTTTTTAATATCCTTTAATGCTTTCCCTGTGTTTTATTAGGATGTATCTTTTCTGTAGTGCTTTAAGCCAAAGAGCTGCACAAATGGAAGCATACTACATGTACTACATGCAGAAGAAGTAATGGAAATTTAATGTGCATGTGGATTGGGCTGTCTGCTAATTCTTGAAATACATTTTACAGTTTTTGCCCTCAAAAGATCTTGAATTACATGGAAATTGGCATAATTAAACAACACATTTAATACTCAAGATGTTTTCATCTCCATTTTGTGGGGATTAAGTATTCTTTTTCAAGGCAACTAGTAGTTTGGAAGGGTACTCTGCCAGGATTCTCTCTTAATTTTTTTTATATTTTAAAATGAATTATTTTCTGTTAACAGCTGGCTGTGTTCTTTAACTGTATTTTGGCTGGGATTTGTTCTTCATTGCCATCTGTAGAAACTGATGAAATTGTTTTAGGTAAGTTTTTCCACTTAATTTTCAATAATTTGTGAAGTTAACTTTTTATCGTCTCCGTGTATAATACAGTTTTGATCTCATACATTTACTTACAGTTTTTAATACAAACCCATGTATCTTGGAGCTAAGTCTGTGTGGTATAATTAATGTTTAAAATATTTAAGACCAAGTTAAAAAAATTAACTATATAATGGCTGGTTTCAATCCTAGAAGTAATAGTAGAATTGGAACAGTTTTGGAAGCCCCTTCTGGGTTGTGATCCAAGGGAATAATATAATAATAATAATAATAA
>NW_010355986.1:0-2768 GCF_000700745.2 Antrostomus carolinensis | reverse complement strand
ATTTTGCTACATATATATATATATATATAATGATAGATGGAGAAAGCCAAACCACAAATAACCATGTGGCATTGAAATTCCTAGAGACCAGAAGTTCACAAATCAAGAGAATATACCCAGTGAAGAGGGATGAGCTGAAAAGGAGAGCACAAAGACCTGACATACTGTGAACCAAGCAAAAGTCTCCAGACTGCAGGATTTTAGTGACTCAAGGTGTAAAAGGTTTGGTGGCACAGGAGTTGGTGAGAGACAGGCAGCTGCCCTGGCTGCAGAGCATTTCACACTGCACAAGTCTGCAAATGATGTATTGATGGCAGAATGCAATGCTGTGAGGGGAGGAGTGAGCAACTGGCTCACATGGACCATGCCAGTGTGGGGGCAGGAGCTGGCTATCCCACTTCCCCACTTTGAAGGACTAGACTTGATTCCCAAACCCATGGATTTTTCTTTTAGGCTAAATGAAGAGGTAGGTGATGGCTGCTTTTGTTTTAACCTCCTGTCTGCAGCTCTGATGTGTCTGCACTATAGGGTTATGCTCTGCTTGGGGGAGACTTCAGCGCAGCTGGCGTACAGTAAGAAGCCCTGAAACACATTGAACTGATGAAGGTTTTTAGAAGTAAAGCTCTAATGGCCTCAGGTGAGCTTGTGCAGCTATTAGTGTCCAGAAACTTTTCAACTTGCCCAAATCGCAGGAGCAGCATGTGGCCTTTCTATGACCTCAGCATCAGCTTAGTGGCCAATTTTATGTCCTTGCATCAGAGCACAGAGGTACTAGAGCTCTCCAAAGAAAGAATGGTAAAATGAGTTGTCAGTTTGAGCAGCCAAGGCTATGTCATGGCCAAGATATGGTTTATTTGTTAATTTTCAGCTTGCATGAGGTGTTCTTTAGAGAGGTAGTGGTCCATGTGGAAGGGGAATCAGCCAGCTCCTCTGGGAGCAGTTACAGGCAGCTCTGCTGAGCACTGGCACCTGCAGAAACAGGGAAACTGCTGAAAACAGTGAGGAACAGACATGGCCTGAGCTCGAGGGTGATGGAAAGAACATCTGGAGGAAAAAATAGATTGGACAGAGTTTGCTACAACCAATAAGCCATGGAGTTGGCTGAAGCAGAGCCTGAGAGAAGGGATCTATCTGCAAGGATGCAATAGGGACAGGGAGGTGGGTTAATAAATCCTTTTCATATTCCATAGGATTCTGTCTGTCATAATCACTCTGAGCTAAAAACAAGTTGGCTGGCCAATCTTGTATTTGAAGCCTGGCTGGGCAGTGCAAGGACTCTTTCTGGGACCACTCCCTGAGAAGAGTAAGTTTTGGTGGGGCTAGCACAACGCTGTGCCTGACTTGACACAGAGACGTTCAGGGAGACCTTGGCTCTCTTTAAAAGTTTGCTCTTCTTCAAGCCCTGTCCCCTCTCTGCTATCCCAGCAACTGGATGCTGCTGCCCAGTTCAGGGAGAGGGTAGGAGAGTGTTTCTTTGCTCTCCCATTTCTGAAATAAAATGGAAATCAAAGGCAAAGCTTTCAAGGCCCATCCAGTTCAAGTGCTTTCCTCTACAGCCAGCCTCTGGGCTGGAGAAAGCCCAAGGGGCAGAGAGGCGATGCACACCAGCTACTGTGCAAAGAGGATAAATTCAAAGCACTTTTCCAGATAGTATTACAGTATCAGGAGAGCTAATAAGGAAAAAGGTAACAGAGATGAGTAATACACAGAAAAAGTGAAACAAGTCATGAGAAGTTGGAGGCAAACTGGCCACACATTTCAATATGAATGCACAAAAGGCAAAAAGCTTCAAGCTGCCTGCTGTGCCACACTCCCCCACCCAACTGTTTCCCTGGGACACCAGGGCTGTGTGCTTATCCCTCCAGTGACAGGGGTTACACTGTACATGAGGTAACACAGGTTTGTGCTACTCAGAAAATTGAATAGGATAACCAGAAATCAAGTATCAAACTCTTAGTTTCTACTTACTCGAAGTCCAAATGTGGAAGAAAAATCTCCCATAGGACTTTGTCAGTCTCATGTGTGCTGCCTTTCATGTGTGTCTTAAATTACACTCAAATGAGGGTCCTGTGCCCACAGAGCTCTCAATGTACCACCACTTGCCTGTGTCTCTGGAGAAAAATTAATTAGTTTGAGTGCTAGAATACCACTAGTTAAAATCTAACCTCTTTTCCTTACTGTGTGTCCCACTGTTGTCAGCCTGCTCCTCGCCCACTCCTCCCTTCACAGCTGAATCTGTTGGCTGATTTCAACCAATTTGGAGAGAAGAGGCAGAATTCTCAAAAATAATTAAGAATGTACAAGTGTTGTAAAACTCAGCAGCTCAGTATCTGAGAGAAGCCTAAATTAGCTGTCAGCCTGTTATGGGTGGGAGTGGAAGGATTTATGGTCGCTTAAAAAAATTGCCATTAAACATATTAGGAAAAAGTGATTTTATTATGCATTTGTAAAAAGCACGACTTTACATTTGATGGCAAAGCTTCACTCTATTACTTGCTGTATGGGAAAGGCATACAAAAGGGAAACCAAATTAAAATTGAGGTAGACTCACTTAAGGTAGAATAAATTAAGGTAAAATGATTTACAATTACAATTGGGGTAGAAAGATTTATAATTAGAATTGAGGTAAAAAGACTTACAGACACATAGCAGTGGAAATGATTTACACGGGTGGGCATGGAAAATTGAGTCAAAATTGAGCTAGTGTGATTTATGTAGGGATTTGAGAAAGATGGTAAGGGAGGCTCTCCCATTGAGTCACAAGGTTC
>NW_010355985.1:0-2601 GCF_000700745.2 Antrostomus carolinensis | reverse complement strand
AAAAAAAAGTTGTGGACAGCCTCAGTGGAGGAAGAAAACAGAAAACTTACACAAATTCTTCCTGAAGAATTTCTGAATTTCTTCTGGCCTGTCTGGTATGCCAGCACAGCACTGACTCAGTGCAAGCTCCTTAGGGTGGAAGTCATGTGTTAGTGTGTAGCAGTGCTTAATCCTATTTCAGTGTCTGGACACTCCATGGTGCTAACCACGAAGGTAAAGAAACGAGAGCTGAGCCGTTTTTGATGTGGAAGGTGCTAAGGCATTTTTGCGATGCCTGTTTGCTAGTGATGCATGGTCTTCGGATGAAGGCTGTTCTAGACATGGCTCTTGAATCTTTTTCTTTGCAAAATAAGTACTGATAAGCATGACTTGACAGGAATCCCTGTTATGTGCAACAGGGGGGAGGAATAAAAGTGAGAACTGCCTTTCACTGACCTCTAAGCTCTAAGATGAAGTAGTGCATTGAGCATTGCTGTGAGTTTCTATCTCTTAGAGAGATGTCCATGCTTGCTGGCTGTAAGACAGCCTGACATAACGATAGTGACTGCCTAATAGCATCTGGTAAGTCACAGAAGGAAGGTTGCAGATATGATTCTTTTTGAGCCTCTGTGTGTTGCTTTTCAATTTTCTAACAGTTTAGACTGAATCTGAAAGATCCATCCTTTGAAGTAATTGAATAGCGTATTAGCCAAGCTCTATATTCCTTGTCTGACCAAGGGGTGTGTATATATCTGTGTTTCTAGATTTCTCACTTTCAAGTCCAGTTGTTAAATTCCAAGTATTTGAACTGAATATTTGCTCTTTAGTCTTTAAGTTGTGGGGTTTTGAGGACTGAATCATATTAGGTTGTCAAATGCAGCTGCTGTCATGTCAACACTTAATTATCTCCTTCTGGATGTTTTCTTTGGCACTTATGTTAACATGAATGTGCAAACAAATCTCCCGTTCTTCTGCCTTCCAATGTAATGCACGAATTGAGAATTAAGGAGACTTTTCTTTTGATTTGTCTTTCCATAGTAGCAACTTTTTAAGTGATAACTTTGGATTCTGCCTGCGTGTTGGTTGAGCTGAAGCCTAAAAAAACCCATTAAAGTAAAAACATGGTAGTATGTGGTGCTGCAGTTGTCATGCAGCACTTGTATTTAACTGCTGTTCTCAGAATGATGAGGGTAACAATACAAAATAGCAAAGGTGAGAAAGAAATCCTTGTTTGTGCCACTGTTTGTAACTATTCTGTGTTTACTGTAATAATACCTGTTGAATTTCAGTAATGGCTTTTTGTTGCCATTAGAAAAACCTGAAGCATTGTAATATCTGGCAGTTCAGTGTGTCCCCTGATGAATGTTTTTAGGGTAGAAGTCTGAAATGTTTCCCTGGCTGCATGTAGCCATACTCTTCCCACATCTTAATTTTTGCCAATTCTGTTATTACTGCTCATGATGATACTGCAAAGAGTCTGTTATCACAAGTATCATCTCTTATCTGGTGTGGTGATCCCCTAGGTCACTTTAAGGACACCTCTATCTGATCTGACACTGCTTTTTCTTGTTATTTTGGAGGCTTTTCCTAGTTGCAGCATATGCATTGTTACAGTTCTGGTTTTAGTCTGTTCCATTTTCATATCATTGCTGGTGAAAATGAATGAAGCTCCTGGTCTTAATGGTTCTGATAAGGAACAGCTGTGTGGGCATACTCCACTTGCCTTATGTGTTTACTTCTTTCTGCCTGGAGAGTAGCTGAAACCACAAAAGAGACAACTTCTGAACAGCTTGTCAATCACCAACAGAACCGTGTGTGCAGGAGACTTTATCCTTCTCAGTGTACAAGCCCATCTGTGTCACTGTTAATTCTGTTTGTTACAAGAAGGTTAAGTCCTGCCCTTCAAGTTTTCACATGAGTAGAGCAGGATATAGCACTACTTTCTTCCATCTTGCCAGCCATTCATGTTAAAAAAAAAAGTTGTTTCAATAGTTTAATAGTTTTATACTGTATTCTGAAGGAAAATGAATGGTTCTGTAATTTCTTTCCATGTGCCTTTGTTTGTGACAAATATGAGTGCTGAGATCCCCTAGACAAAGCTTTGACAGCACGAACTGTGAATTTAAGTGCAATTTATAGTGTAGAGGGAGGAAGTTTTGCTGTGAGCATGATTCAGTCACTGACCCTCTCATATACCTTAAAAAAGGGAACAGCAAGTGTCTGCTAATCTTCTGTGGTACTGCTTGGGCACTTTAAAATATTGAAGCATCAATCATCAGTAGCAGTGGGGATCCTGAAGGCATGCTAGTGATTACTGTCGGCATACTGGGGAGCTGATGAAGCTAACTCCCAAGGATGTGGGCTACTGAGTCTTTGCTAGTTTAAGATGGCTGTGGTAGGAGTTTGGTGGCTTTCTCAGGTTCCCTCCCTGATACTCTGCTGATTGCCAAAGGCAGGCAGGCTGATACTTAGTGAGACATACCTTTATACAGTTTGGTAACTGTGTGGGGTTTCGCCCCCTACAACTGGATGTATCTACATCTGTGCAACTCAGTGGCAGGTGACCTCTTGGTCTTGGGAACTAGAAAGCCATTTAGGTGTTCTGAGAATTTACTAGTTTTG
>NW_010355984.1:0-2577 GCF_000700745.2 Antrostomus carolinensis | reverse complement strand
TCTCTCTCTCTCTCTCTCTCTCTCTCTCGTCTCTCACACCAAGGGCGATACAACAGAAGAAAATGTAGCATGAGAAAAATCACAAGGTTTAGCTAATTTGTGAAGCGCTGTCTCCAGCCCAGCGTTTCTGCTGCCCTTTGCTGTGCAGGACTGTCACAAAGAAAAAGAACTGCTCACTGAAGTGAGCTGTCTGCAGGGTCTGATGGGTGCTAATCTGCTTTGCTAAGAACATTGATTCCTTGCCAGGTACAGACAGCAGTAGCACCAACTCTTGGTGTTTTTCGACCACTTCTGTTGTTCCTGTCTTGTTCTGAACTCCTGGTGAGCAAAAAGACAAGTGGCAAGATGTGTGAAGGAGATACAATTAATAAATTTTGCCATGCAAGTTTGGTCATAATGCCCCATTAATGGGCTTTTTAACTGCCTTTTTTCCCACTATCTGAGCAGCAGGACCAATTTTGCAAAGGCTTGGGGTTTTCAGTTTACAAAATTGTTGGTTTTCTAACATTGTTTGGATATATTAAATTTAAGAAGATTGGTGAGGAACAGAGAGAGACAAAACCAATAACTCAGCAGTGTTTTGCAAAGGGTTACTCCAAGGCACGTTCTTCTGAATAATGATGAATTGCTTCCTGATTTGTGGTCAGTGACTTTTTTTGGTATAATTACTGTCAAGAAGGAAGCTGAACAACTAGAGTACATTTCTTAGACCTAGCATAGTGGAGCATTTTCATCAAAACCCTTAAACCTTTTTGACCAAACCCACTTGACATATGTTACCGGAACTGCTGCCTCCTTTTTATAAAAGAGGGTGATCTGTGAGTACATGTTTCAAAGCCATTTCATATTCTGTTTTGTATGTCACTGTATGCTGGTGGGAGAATTGTAGGTTGTCTTTTTTTTTGTTCTCCTTTTAGCTATCAGGATGGGGATACAGAGAAGAAGGTTGGAGGTGGGAGGGGGAGGTTTCATTCTGATCTGGAGGAGCGGTCATTCCAGTTCTTAACTTATTAGTAAAAGCGAGCTCTGTAGCAGTGAAGTGATTCTTAGCTATGGAATATTTTTGTTTGCTGGAACGAGACTTCTGGGTTGCCTTTGATAGGAGAAATAATTTCTGAAGATATTTGACAGTCTCTGTACGTTTTGCTTACTGTTTCTTCTTGTACATGTATTTCCACAAATCACATTTTTCAGGCGGTGTTCATCTTTGGTTTCCATATGTCTGGGTAAGATGCTTCTATCTGACAAGGCTGGTTGTACCATATCCAACACGGTTGTTAATTTAATTTATTTCTGTTTTGCTGACCTGTCACTGAAAATTTCTTGCATCAGTTGCTTTACCATGTAAAGTTCGAGGGACAGGGGAGAGGAAGGCAGACTTTTCGATTTCTACTGGGGAGGGACTGATCCTGTGCTGCTCTTCTTGTAGGTCACTGGAGTTATAAGCAAAGAGTACATCCCAAAAGGAACGCGCTTTGGACCCCTGGTTGGAGAGATCTATACCAGCGATACGGTTCCCAAGAATGCAAACAGAAAATACTTTTGGCGGGTAAGCAGGAAAAAACAGCCCCGTGTTGTTGCAGTAAGCAGATCACTAAATGAGTACAGCTGAGAAGCTGGGTCACTTCCTGCTTCAGACCTGTGTGCATGCAGGGGGCAACTGCAGTACGCTGCCAGGCACGAACAGAGACAGTGGGGTGAGCTAAGCCCAGTAAAAACCTGGCTGTGTCTTGGATGTAGGGACTGTGTGGGTGGAGAGAGCAGGGGAGATGGATGCACAGCCCTTCCAGGCTCTGTCTTCCAAAATGGATTGCTGCTTGACTGTGTGAAGAAACAGTTCTGCTGCTTGCTGTAGGGGCATGTTATTTTGCATTGCTTCACAGTGGAAAGTCATTCTTGTTTATGCAAATATCACATATCCTTGATTTTTCCAGCTATGAAGAAGCTGTGAAAGTACTGCTTAATCTTTTACTCTGGAATTATAATACATTTTGGGACATTTTTCCCTGGGTTTTGAATAGAACTGCCGTACAACAGTGGTGGTGGTGCTCTTGAGCATGTATAATTCCAGTCATAAGCTTTTCTAGTCCACTTCAGAAAGTGTTGAAAGAGGAGCCCGTGGATCTTAGTGGAGGGCAAAATCCATTAATGCCAGACAAACACTAGAGGTGATGCCTAATTTGCACTCTGTAGTATAAGCTGGAAGGGAGCACCAACCAGTTTGTTTTGGCTTGGGAAGTCTGTGCTGGTGAATATGCTTCCAGTTTATCAGTTAACGTAATCCTCAGTTTCCTTTACAGGCCCATTACTAATTGTTAGAGAACATTCCTTCAGCTCCATCTCCTTCCATGGATTTGTTTTGCTGCCTTCTAGCCATTTAGGTTGTGTCTAAATCAGTGGATTTGGGAGTATATCCAAGCCTCTGTGCCCAGGTGCCTACCCGCCTTAGCAATATCCCGACCTCATATCCAGGTGAAACCCAGGGCAAGCACCAGCGTTCCCCACACCCCTTTCTTCCTACCTAATTGCATCATTTTGATTTTCTCAGATTGTCTTCATGCAGTGTAATAACAGCAT
>NW_010355983.1:0-2798 GCF_000700745.2 Antrostomus carolinensis | reverse complement strand
TCAGCTTTATTAAATATGATTTCACCAAATTATGATGAACCTTGTGGTTTCTCATTCATGGAAGTGGTTGTAGTTGCTGGAGACCCCAGGGTGTGCCTATTTTAGGTCACAGGTGTGAGCTGTTACTTCTGCTTCTCCCCTCAGGCAATAGAAACTCTGACAGGCGCGCTGTTTCAGCGACCACCCCTCATTGCTGCTGTCAAACGACAACTGAGAGTCAGAACCATCTATGAGAGTAAGCTGGTGGAATATGATCCTGAGAGGAGATTAGGTAAAACAGAGCTTCCCTGACTTCTTCCTATTAGCCTGACAGCTGATAAAATTTCCTATGAAATGGGCTTCTTCCTATTCTTGGCAGATGTCTTAAGACTTAAATCCTCACCACCATCAAGCAGTAACTGCTTCTTGCATTACTTTGGTGTGCTGAGAAGAACATCTCATTTATTTTCTGTATTGCTGCATCCTTCACTGAAGAGCCAAATGATGACAATTAGATGGCATTAGCACTCAGTGCAAAGATGACCTTCATCTATCACCCCAGCCTGATGGCTCTGTGAAGGCTTGGACATACAGCTTCTCTCAGAGGGAGCATGTAGATATGGTTCATTTCTAGATAGGTATTTAAGTGCTCTTCTGTCCTGTCCTGCATTTCAGGTATCTTCTGGGTGAGCTGTGAAGCGGGCACGTACATCCGAACACTCTGTGTCCACCTTGGTTTGCTGCTTGGCGTCGGGGGCCAGATGCAGGAGCTCCGCAGGGTGCGCTCAGGCATCCTGGGTGAGAAGGTAGAGTGGTAACTTTAACTATAAACAGCAAATTTGAAATTGCCAGAATTGCAGGAGTTCCTTGGAACCATGTTAGTTTAGCAGTGTTAGGAGAAGGTATGGGTGCATGGCGGCGGGGAGGAGTTTGTGAATAGCCTCAAACACGTCAGAGTTGTTGCCATACATGGTCTGTAACCAAAGTGTTGAGTTCAGTTCAGGGTGTTGCCCCTGTTCTGGTAATTAAACTTTGGGACAGTGAGTGACTGGGAAGTGCACCATGGTGCCTGAAAGTTTGGTTTATGCCACCTGTGTTTCTCAGCCTACAAACCACACATGTGCCGTGAGTTCAGGCGTGTGAGCTGTCTGCACAGCAATCTGTGACCACTTGGTGTCAGGGCAGAACTGGGGGAACTTGCTTCATCAAAATGAGCCTGGGAGATGCAGTCTTGTGTGGTCTTGAACACTTGCATAGTCTTTTCACTCTGGTCATAGCTGGATCCTGCTGCCAGTCCAAACTCCAGAGCTAATTTCTTTCCTTGCAAAGCAGGAGTGTCAGAGTAAAAGGGCTTTCTCACCCATCTGCTCTTACCACAGCTGTGATCACTGGCAGTAATTTCTGAATTCCAGGTGTTATGTGCTTACAGCTGCTTCAAGAATTTATTCCATGTCACAGATAGAAGAGCTGGTTAATTTAGTCTTCTACTCTAATCTTGGCCTAGAAGTCCCAGGTATTTGTTCAAATTTGTTCATATTTTGAAGTTTCATGTGGACAGACCTTACACACTAGATCCAAGTGCTGTCTGAGATTAGGAAGGTTGAAGCCTGTGGTAGGACAACTCAGGCTGACCCCAATCTGTTGATGGAAAGTGTTTTGCCTCTTTTAGGTTGCTTCTTTGATGCTTCTGAGTTGAGCATCTGTTTTTCACTCTTTCAGCGCACTATTTGCTGTTGGACTTTAGCTGTTTTCTTGTTGGTGTTTTGAGTTGGTGGCTGGTAGGAGAGTTTAGAGGGGTTATGTCTTTGCAGGACAACATGGTGACTATGCACGATGTTCTGGATGCCCAGTGGCAGTACGACAATAACAAGGATGACAGCTACCTGCGGAGAGTTATCCTGCCCTTGGAGAAGCTGCTGACTTCACACAAGCGGCTAGTCATGAAAGACAGCGCGGTGAGTCCTGAGAGCGTGCTGTTTGACAGCCAGGGACTGCAAAGTGTCCTCCTGGTTTGTACAGCTAAGATAAGAATGAGTGATCAGGATCCACGTGGTGTCCAGCACTGTCCTGATTGTGAGTGTGTAGGAACTAGTATGGGCCACTGCCAGATTGGCAGTAAGATGTAAGAGTCAAGAACTGAGTGCTTTCCTCGCTTCGGGAGGATGCAGATGGTTATAAGAGATCTGCCTCATGAGTTTGCTGTGATAGGTGCTTTGTTTTGCTTGCTTTTTCCAGAGCTCCCAAGTTTTATGTAGTGGACAATAAGCAATAGATAGGTGGGGATGTTATTGCTGGGACAGTAATGGCAGCGGGAAGCTAAAATATTAGAGGCACTTCTTACTTTGGTTCTTATTTATTCTCTAATAGCTTAAAAACCCTCCTGTTCCCTACATTCTCAGGTTAATGCCATTTGCTATGGAGCCAAGATCATGCTGCCTGGTGTCCTGAGATATGAAGATGGTATTGAGCTTAATCAGGAGATAGTTGTCATCACCACGAAAGGAGAAGCTATCTGCCTAGGTATGGAGCTCCTTGTTCTTCTTGTGCCCAGCTAACTGCAGAAATAACAGACTGTGTTCCAGTGAGTGCACGACAAATGAGTCTCCATGCACAGAAGGTTTAAATAGCGCTTCCTGATGGGGACTGTAGGTTAATATGGCCCAAGGCAGCTGGTGGTGGGCCGGATGTTAAGAAACAGCGGCTGCATCAGTCCTTGGCGAGGTGTGAAGAGTTCCTCAGCCTGGTTTCAGCTGTGTGATGCTCAGGTACACTCTGTGAGGTGATGACGACGTTTATCCATTCTCTGAGTGCAGTGGTGC
>NW_010355982.1:0-2496 GCF_000700745.2 Antrostomus carolinensis | reverse complement strand
AAAAAAAAAAAAAGCTTTGCCTAATGTTGTCTCTTTGACAAATACAGATATGACAGACAATAAGATAAAGTAAGATCTGTAAGCAGCAAATAACATGCCACAGCAGTCCTTTTCATAGATAAGCTGCAGTTCCAGCCTGCTGAAGATGTCTGATTAGTCAGCCTGGCCTTATTAGATTTTTTTTTCATCAGGAGGGTGAAAAAAATCCCCAAAACTTTGCTGAGAAAAAAGTGTGTGAGCAGCTTTTGTACTGATTGAGAAAATGGATTACAGAAATCGGGCCTCCATTCAGGAAAGAGCCTTCATCAGAAGAGCTTCTAAGTACATTACCTAAGAACCCGTGCTTACAGTCCTACTGACAGAGTCGGACACACATTTCCAAGCTCTCCTGATTTATGATTACAATTCCTTTCTTATGTTGGGGGTCATGAGGAGAAAAAGAAGAGGCTTGGGTTCACAACCATCAGTTTTACTCTGTCATAAATTGTGAACTGGTGCCAACCGAGGCATTCGGTAATCTGGGTATCACTGACTCCTTTCTGCTACAAAAAAGGCCAGGTTTAACAGATTTCCATTTAGACTGGTACATATTTTACAGGGGAACTAAGGCTTAATGAAGTAATCTGCATGCACTGTTCTCTATGCTGTTATCCCAACAGATTTCCTACAAAATCTAAATCATGTCAAACAATTATACAATATTGCACAAAAAGAGATTTTCAGTAGTACTTACTTCTGAGCGATGATACTTGGATTAACAGTCACGAGGTTTGTTTTATTGCCAACATCTTTGCTAATGCTTCCTGTGGTTGGAGGGAGGTTACACCTGAAATTGATAAATATTTACTTATACAGATGTGCACCAGAAATGCTTTACAGTTATTATTTGCAAATTCCTCCCTTGTGCAATGACACTTTCATGTCAGCTCCCAGGGATCTCTAAGCACTTTACAAATATTAAATAAGGCTTACAGCACTTCTAGTAAAAATATTTAATCTGCTGTACAGATGGCTAAAATAGGGCACAGAGCGCTCATTTTCATAAATCATCTCATAAATCAGGAGCAAAGTTAAAATCCCAGAAAGAGACAGTCTATGAATGCCCTACGTTAGCTGGTAGGAAATAATGCCCCTCTGGCCTAAACAAAGCATTTCTTCTGAAAGTTTTCTACTATTTTTTGTCTTAAAACAGTTTGATTGATACTAGTCCCTCAGCTTGCACATTAATGTTGACAGCTGTTTCATGAGACAACAGCATAACTTGCCCAACTGCAGAAACAGTGGTTTCTGTGAAATGTAAAGAAAGCATTTTTTTAAGTCAGTCACTTAGTAAATTTAGCATTTTAGTACACAAATTTCCCCTTTTTATTAAGACAGTTATCTAACTGTAAAGACTTTTTTTAAAAAAAATTGAAAAGCCCAAGTATTAGTCAAAAGCAGGAAAGGAAAAAAATCCAGCAGACTGTGTGACTGGACATCACTGAGAGAAGAATCTTCCCTTGGTTTCTCTGTTCCCTTACAGGAACTACAAAGTGTGAGTCACGTACTGAGTGGGGGCCAAATTATGCTCTGAGTATGCCTGATTTTCTCCACAATCTATAGAGGGAGCATTTAAATTTGATGCCTAATTTTTTAGATGGCTAACAGAAGGTGAGACAAACAGTGGGGAAGTTAAATAAGTGCATTAGTAAGTCAACCTAAGGCTAAGTAAACCCTTAGTTAAACCAGATGTAAATATTTAATAAACATTTAATACCAGTCTTTCTTATTTAAATTTCAGAGTTTTCTTTATTCTCTTCTCCTGATTTAAAAAAAAATAAAAAGGAAAAAAAGTTCCCTCTCCTAAAGGATGTTAAATGAACAGAAATTTCAGGTTCTCAGATAATCACGTTCCACATCACTGGCAAGATATCTTTGCAATTGTAGATCATATATGTATCCATACAGTCCTCTCTTTACCAGGAAGCAGCATTCTGAAATCTATAAAGCAGAATAAGTACCCTTAGAGAGGCAGAAATAAATAACTGTCAAGATCCTTCCTCACTGCTACAAACTGGCATTGGCATGCTTCTAAGTCTGCTAAGTTTTTAGAAATATTTAACACTATTGCTAAGATGAAGCAGCTCTTACCTAAACACAAAGTCAGAACGATCGATTTCAGCTCCACAGCTGGAATTTTTCAGAATGCCTCCATTTCCAACCACAGCACAGGTCTTGAAGGGATAGGCTGAAAGAGGAGAGGACTGCAAACAAACAAAAAGACACATCCAATACCTTAGAAATCTTGTGATTGTTACTCTGCATCTTCAGTTATTTGTCCTTGCAGGTTTAATCCGGTAAATCCCAGTGAAAGCATTGACCATTTAGCCGACACCATTGCCAGGCCTGGATAGCCAAGCGCCAAAAATAGGCACCAACAGACTGAGAACTGCTACTTCTGCCATCAGATCTTTGAGGGAATAACACTGGATTGTTAAAACTGGATGAGTATTTTTT
>NW_010355981.1:0-2794 GCF_000700745.2 Antrostomus carolinensis | reverse complement strand
AGGCACTGGTCAACAATAGATAAACCATTGGTGTGATAAAATACTGTTTTGGCCACAAATCTAAACCACTTCACTATATGGGCTGCTATGAAGAAAGTTCACTCCATCCCAAACAGTCCCAGCAGAGTTAGTTTCAATTTTTAGGAAAACTTCTTTGAGATTTAAGGCTAAAGTCAAGTTGGATTGGATTCCTCATGACTACAGAAAATTGAAGCATTTTCTTAGAAGCAAGGAACAATGTAGGTAGGAAGGGAGATCAGGTCATCTGGCTCAAGGTACAGTGCCAGCTAGGGCTCCTCTCCTCTGAGTTTTGTTCTCCAGTGCCTGTTCCTAATATCATCCTCTTTAGCTATGAAGCAGTAAATGCAAAAAATGCAAAGGCTAAAAAATGTCCATGTAGTTCCTAGAAGCAATCCTTCATACCAATGTTGCATAGATACAACATGAATTTATTTTTCTGGTGTTCCCAGTGTAAAGGTAAAATTACAAATGAGCCTGAAAACCCACAGTCAAAATGAATTTTCTTTCCAGATTTCACACTTGTGCATGGACAGACCCAAAGCCATAAATAACTTCAGAATGTGACTGCTTGTCATCATTAAGTGAGGCTGAGGTAGAAGATTTGTGATGAAATGTCTTCTATACAAAAGATGGAATGTGACTCCTTTGATAATCCCTGGACTGTTCAAAATAATTTATTTTTGAGAGAACTGCCTGATAATTTAAAAATGTTTAGTATATAGCAAAAGTTTAATGCCAGATGGAAGAAAGTAGAAAATTATCACAAGCTACTTAAAACAAATGAAAAAAATGTGAACAGAAGAGAATATATCACAGTAGCTCTGGTCTTATTTGGACTTAGGAAAATCAGAGTTTGCAGAAAGATGAATGTGAACAGGATTTGACCTTGTGTCTCTGTAATATCTCATGGAAGAGAATCTTCTCTTCCATATGTAAAATATGGGAAATGCATAATGCCATTTTATTAAACTAGCTAAATATTTTAACATAGCAAAAACTCAATAATAGATTATGTCAGTGAAGCCTTGTATAAATCATTATTCCAGATAGTGTCCATTTGATTTTCACATGTTTCTCCCAAAAAATTACATAGCAAAATGCAATTAAAGTAGCATCAACAAGACAGGAAAAAGTATGTTTAAACAAATTATGAAAAAGTTTTTCTACTGGAGGATACAGGTTTGAATAGCAGTTCACTTGTTGCTAGCCTGATATCACACTGAGAAAATTATAAATGACAAAAACACATATTCTCAAATGGAGATCTGATTTGTTAATTGGTGTTGAAAAACAGGGGCAGCTCATCTTGACGTGGCTACAGTTTTCTGACAAATGAGCTGAGCAGATAAGAAATGATGAAGGTATTAACATCACAGATCTGTGACAGTGTAAGGAATCCCAGAAGCTGCTGTTTCTTTCAGCATCTATGCAATCATGATATTATAATAAGGAAAATAGTATTGTGCCTTAGAATTCCTTGCTAACGCTTTCCTAAAGTTTTCTTTTCCTTGCTGCTTTAAAGGAATTTAATCCTGGTCCTCCTCATAAGTGACAGTTCATCCAAATTCTCCTGATATTGATCTGAGAGTTGAATGAGGCAGAAATATTCAGAATTTTCATTTCTACTTCTGATGACCTGGTTTGTTTTCATATATCCATTTTCTACATAGTGCCACACAATTTTCATTTTCTGGTTGTTATATAACTTCACAGGCCAAAATACACTGTATGTCAGAACATCTTTCTTTACCATCATATATTTTGAAGTCTCCAGCATATTCCCTATCCAATGAACCAATGGGCTACAGCATTTCTAGAGTGGAAAAAAGAACTGCAAGATACCTATCAGAAGGAAAATATTTCTACAGAATGAAGTTGTTTTTTCATTCATGTATGACTAGAAATATTAGTGTCATTCTTACTGTTGCTCAAGGTTATACTGCATAGGATCATATCTGCTCATAATCATAATTCCCTACCATTTCATCAGTAACAAAATGACCGCAAGAGCTTTTTCTTTTCAGATTATAGTAACAGGAATATCAGTACATTTAGGGTATTTAAGTTTACCTGGACCTTCAAACAGCCATCAGATACTGATGACTTATTGATGTAG
The DNA here is from genome assembly GCF_000700745.2 of Antrostomus carolinensis. Lineage (NCBI taxonomy): Eukaryota > Metazoa > Chordata > Aves > Caprimulgiformes > Caprimulgidae > Antrostomus > Antrostomus carolinensis. Next base: position 657 of record NW_010355981.1, on the reverse strand, counting down.
AAAGAATCCAGAAATTACTTTCAGCTGAAAAGGCCCTGGATGACTCTTATATTTGGAACACTTAAATATGGACATAAAGTGAATCATTTCTAGATCAACATTGTTGCTTAATATGTTCATTGTTTCACTCATTCAGGAATAGTTTAGCAATAGTTTAGTGAGGTACCCAGGTTAAAAAAGTCAAATCTGACACCGTTTGGATGGGAAAATGAATTTTTTTATTACCTTCCAACATTCAGGAATGTCTGCCTTTGTAGTCCTGGTGGACTAATATGTTTTTATCTACCTAACAAGATTTTTTAAAATGTTTCATAATAACAGAAACCTAGAGAGAACTTGGGAATTTCTAAATTTCAATCACACTTCAAAACATATTACTTATTTCAGTACTTGTTTGCTAAATGTTGGGAGATTTGTTTCAAAATGTTAACTAAAACAAGTTCTGTAATCATTTCATCTTTCCATATTTAGAGTTCCAGGAGACACTTGCAGTGGATTCTAAATGGATTTTGATGGGCTCCTACAACAGCTTCAGTATTTTTAATCCTCCAAAGTTAATATTCTTGACACAAACCAAAGTCCAGACTAAGACTTTATTTAATATGATTGAGTTTCTAGAAAGTTATTAACTGTTTAAGCATTTTTATTTTTTTTTTT
>NW_010355980.1:0-2828 GCF_000700745.2 Antrostomus carolinensis | reverse complement strand
ACATTTTGAGAGCAGCTTCTCTCTAACCTCACCACTGCAATGATTTGGATTCAGCCACCACCAGTACGATATAGGAAAGTCATCAGGAGTTAACCAGTGAAAATTAATTAGAGGAATAAAACTTCCATGAGTTTCTCTTATCATCAGGATTTAAGTATAATGGATACTTATTTGTCAGTGTAATGGACAACAGAGGGTGCAGTTTTCCAGTAGTCACCATACATATGCTTAATGAGAATCCAAAAGACATAAGGAATTAGGATTCCCCTGTTGGGCACTGAGTATTTCTTCATTAGATTCTAACGAACTGGGAAGAGAGTCAGGTTTGCTCATGCAGCGTGTTTTTCCTCTTTTTTATAGTTATGTTTAGATGCATTTAGTTAATCCTCATCATCCTTATGACAAATAAAAACGTGTCGGCTAAGAACAGAAGGAACATAAATACGTAAAGACAGAGAAGTCAGCAGCACAAATTATGTGAAATAAAAGCTGAAGAATTTTTGCTGTTACCATACAGAACCTATATTGCTCAAAACAGGGATTTGTTTTTCTCTTCAGAAATTAGAGCAATAAGGTTATGGCAAACGATGATGTGATCTCACTTGATTAGAAAAGAAAGGACTAATTACCAAAGACAGACCCAGCACACACCACCATCCCTAAATGAGAGGGGTCCATGCAGGTAAATCCAAATTGCTCATCACAGAACCGATGACAAGTGTGTAACTGCCAAAAATAGCACAGGACAAACACCCAGCTCATTGAATAACCAGTTCAAGCGTGACCACGATGCCACCTGAATAGTGTCCCGGGAGAGGAGGGGTGGCTGTGCCGTGCACCAGCCAAAAATACCCCAGGAGTTATATATATACCCCAGTCCCCTGAGTTTGGGACTCTTCTAAAGGGTGTTGAGCAGTAGAGAGGAACTGGAGCTCCTGTGGCTTTAGATATCTCTACAGCCTGAGTTACTGTGAGTAATTTCCTATAAGTACATGGTTATTACAAAGTGTAAGCAGGTATTAAAAATAAAAATTAAAAAAAAAAATCAGTGCTGGCATTAAGTCAAAAACTACTTTCAAAAGGGCAATAAGAGTATGAGAGGGTTTGAAGGAGAGCATGAAAACAGCTGCAATAAAACCATGGCTTCTCCATGCTTCTTCCAGAATTATAGCAAAGTGAGAATTAATTTACAAACCATTTGTTGTCGCTCTATCTGCACTTTGGGCAAAGCCTCTGCACCGCCGCTTTCCCCTCACCAACGCCGTGAAGCTGCCCCAGCCACGCTCCTCTGTGGTGGCAGCCGTTCAAATGACAGCAGGTCACCTCAATGGGGAACGGGCCAGTTCCCAGCACGGTGACACTCCCCGTGCAGACCCCGGCACACCCCAGCATGTCCCCTTTATCTCTACCTCCCACGTTGAAATCCAGGGGATTATAACACTTCATCTTCTCACTGGCTGTTGGCAAGACAAACAAAGCAATTAGGCTGTTATGGCAATTTTATGGTGCTTATAAAATTAATTAGCAGCCTATTAATTAAATTTTGTTATTAATATTATTATGTTATATTTTCTTCTAATTCTTTCTCTGCTCAGGCTTTATTTCCTGGTGGTGGTTTGTTTTGGTTTGTTTTTTTCTCTTCTTACTTTACTTTTTTTGTTTGCTTCCCAAGACAGACACAGCCCAACTTTGCTACCCAGCCATGTGGAGGCCCCAGAGGGGGAGAGCCGGCTCTCCTGGCTCCGCTTTGCTCTTCAGGATGAGCCCAGAGAGCCCACGACTGCTGGAAGAGCAGCGCTGGTCTGGGGAGCGTGCCCAGGCTTTGCCAGGGAAGTCTTCATGTCAATTGGCATCTTAAGTCAAACGACAAGAAGGACAAAGTTGCTTTTTTTGGAGATTTGGGATGTCTCTCTATTTTTAAAATTTTTTATTTATTTATTTTTAAACAGGATGCAGATAAAGCCTGGAGATGTGGAACCTTCCAAAAGAGGTGATTTCTGGAGGTTCAGAGGTTGGGAACTGGAGCACTTGTTCTTTGTGGACACCAGCCAGGCTTTTTTTTGTTTTGTTTGGTTGGTTGTTTTTTAACTCTACATTGGGAATAATCTCCAAGAGACGGCTTCATCATATTTTACATTAATTTAAGACTGAGTGTATTTTATTTGTACACTTGCCAGGATTTTTAAGTCTCCCTCCCAGGCTCCTGTCCCCTTTTAAAACGTCTCTGGAGATTCCTTTGATGCTCCTAGCATGAGAGATCCCACCAGCCCACAACACAAGAGATTGTCTGAATTGGAAACTTTCCCAGAAGAAGTTTGCTGGTTAAAAGCCTCTATTTGTGATGAAATACAGCTCAGGCCACAGGGTCTTACCTTCAGGACTCTCAAACTGTTGTCTCAGGTGATGTTAACTAGTATCGTGCTTGATGTGTTCCTCTCTCCTGTAAGAGACACCAAAAGACTTTGTTATTGGCAATAAAATTCCTACTGGGTCTTGATGTGGCTTTTGCTGGTTTCTTCTAGGTTTTCACTCAGTTTTACAGCCCCCTAGTTAAGGCTGGATGGTGCCATGGATGATGCCATGGACATGTTCTATGTGACCATGAACAGCACACGTGGTGATGCACCATGGGGCTCCAGGGCATCTCCATCTCCTGACATTTGGGTCCTGCCTTGCAGCAGACAGGAGAAGACATCAACTGAAAGGCAAGTGGCACCGTCACAGCTACACTGTGGGTAAAAATACGTGTGCACGGAGTTACACCAGCACTTCATCTCACTGCACCACCAGTGAGAGTAACACTCCATCTCCCTGGAGCCTGGGGTCAC
>NW_010355979.1:0-2727 GCF_000700745.2 Antrostomus carolinensis | reverse complement strand
ACCCAAACCATTCTATGATTCTATGTGCTTTTTAGGTTCTCGACACTGATTTTGCTCTGTGCTGTAAAATAATCCTAAAACTAACTCAGTTGTAATCTTAAAAGAGAATAACTTGAGGGGTGGGTAGGGGGAGTAGTAGTTTAAGGAAATGGAATTTTACAGAAATACAATTGTTAACTTGCATGAAGAATCAGCGTGAACTAACATCTCCTTTGAGTCCAGAAGCACCTTGTAAGGATTTGAACACTTATTTTATTTTTTTAAATGTGGAAAAATTACCAATGTCTTTTTATTTAAACCCTCCCCTGCTTTACATGGTTGATTCTAAAAGAGATATCTGATAATTTGGACTCAGTAACAATCTTCCTACGTCAGAGAAGGGTTTTTAATTAACCTGATATTCCAGCTATTTTAATTACCTCTGTAATTCCAGGTAAAGGTAATATTCACTGTTTCCCAGCTTCAATTACAAAGCAATGATGCTCTGCACATTACACCAAGGTGCTTCTGTATTCCCATGGCTCAGGAACAAATTAATAAAAAATTACTGTAAACATATCTTTTTAAAGTGGGAAGTATTTCAGGATGAAAGACAGTATGGAAGAGGAAAGTATGGTATTGATCTGCCATCTAGAAGAAAGAAAAAAAGCCAAACCCTAAAATGAAGTATCAGAAAGCATTACCAGGTGTTCAGCTTTGCCACTAAAATGAAGCTCCTGCACTTTATAATTTCTTGCTGAATGGGAGCAGGGCATCATCACTCCATCCTATATAAAGGGTGATGTCTGTGCACATCTTTTGCCTTTATTTTGAAATAGAGAGTCTGAATGTGATTTGTGGCAATCTGAGCCAAATAGGAGGGTCAATGGCTCAGATGATAGTCTGGTCTCAGCATAGCTGGCCTGGGTGGGGACCTTCTCTGTGCGTGAAGCTGCCAAGCTGGATCACTGAACAAGCAAGCCACGTTTTGAAATAAGTCTTCCAGGCCTTCATAGGCCATATACTCTCTTTCATTAAATAACACACTGAATTGTCCCTAAGCCAGTCCTAGAGGGTTAGTGGTTTGGTAGCTGGCCAGCATCATGTTATAAACTTTCTGGCACAAACTAGTGATATTTGTAACAAATTCTACTGATGTGTTAATGTAAGGAATTTAGAAACACTCACTTAGATGTCCCCAAAGAGGTTGAATTTCAGTACTTTCAGGACTTATTTCACCAAGATCTTTACCAAAAAAACATCAAGTCAAGACTCATGCTCAAGAAATAAAACAGAAAATCATGTGTCTGATTAATGCTGCACAGTGTCTTTTTCTCCAGCTAGTGGGATATCCATAAGCAGGTCACTAGTATCTCTTATGCATATATGAGAAATATCTTTTCCTCTGGCCTGATGATAAAAGTTTGCACTCAGCATAGCAAAATTCAAACACTGTTGCTTAATAGCAAATTGTAATGTAAGTCACAGGGTTTCCATAATTGGGTGGATAAGGAAGAAATTCTGAAATGGTTGTTTCCAGACAAAAATCAGGCTTTCTGTCTGTAAACAGATGCCTTACTGGATGCCCTCATGTCCTTGTAATTCCTTAGTGGAATTCAAGAAGCTCTGTACAGTGATAAAATCCATACTAAGGCATATAGCTATATGCTAGTGCCTCTAACTTGGAAACTTGGTTCAGCAAATTCTTGTACCTATGACTGAAATTTGGAGTTTGTGCCCCTAAAACACCTGTGGCTGTGTGTTCCTCAAAACAGGTGAGAATTTTCCTGAAATAAATGCATCTTGTACAGCATTCTCCAGGATTCTTGGTACAGTAATTTCTTAGGTGTAGGTAGGACAATTATTCACATGGTGTTTGGAGGCCACCATACACATTGGAGCCCTGCTGTGTTGTGCAAGAGCCAGTACCTGAGATGATGGTTTCCTTGCGAAGCTTAGGCAGGAAGTTGCTTTGACTTCTGTATTTGACTGAAGAACTGGTAGGTGTGTAGGCTCATTATGGCTTGTAAAAAAAAGCTCTACAAATGCCAATATTTTACTTTAGGAATAGTGTCATAAAGGTATCCAGAGTAACTCATGGTGATGAGGTATAACTTCTGGGACAGCAAAAGAGTTTCAGAAGGGTTCTTACAGATTTATACAAATCATGAAAGGCTTAAATAAAACACATGGAAATGTGGTGGCATCTGGTAACGTATAGTAAGTATGCTGATTTGTCCCACAGCAAAGGCAGGCAGTTCTCTTTGTCATCCTAGAAGTCAGTTACAGTTAATTCTTGATATGGTGGAATTTTTTATGGTCGGAGTAGTTTATTCTTTTTTGGCTTACAGAGATTATTAGATGCAATTATTTGTGTGGCTAATTCGTGAGTCGTTTTTTAAGAGCCAAGGATGATGTTTCATTTTGGCAAAAGTTATTAATAAAAGAAAATAGGTGCTCAGCACTACATTTTAAGGTCCTGGAAGAATCAGTCTCCTTCCACAAGGAAATATAATGTGGTGAGTCCTTTCCTGAGTTAGCTGTTATGCCAGAAGCACAATTATTCACAGAGTTTACCTCTGTGTATGAGTTAACATATGGAGTAAGAGAGAGTTTTAAGTAAAAGCTGACTTACACAATACACAATACATGCCAGAGGACACCTGACCTAGTGACAGTGTCTGGGAATAGTCTTCTCTCTCTTTTTTTACCTTTTCTTGTTTAGCTTTTTTTTTTTTTTTTTTTTTT
>NW_010355978.1:0-2825 GCF_000700745.2 Antrostomus carolinensis | reverse complement strand
CCCCCGAAAGCCTGGCCACTCTACTTCTAGAAGTTCTGTTAACTGTGTACAGACTAAGGGAAAGTACATGTAGAGGAGTAATCTGAGACATGCAAATAGATGGACCCTGAGAATAAGTGGGATCAGGACCCCAGTTGTCACAGTTGAGAATCACACTGGTATAGCAATCATACTGGTATGGTATGGTATATATACAGTGTACATACTGGTATAGGAATCATACTGATAAGCAGCTGCTCTGAAGTCCTTTGGATGAGGAACACTGTAACAGAGAGTCCCTCCAGGGGCCAGTCCAGTAGGCACTGGAAGGGTTCCTGATGATGGTGAATGGAGGAACACCCTGATGTTGACACACATGGAGCAAACGTTGATACTGCCTCTCAGTTGTTTTGCTGACAAATACCCCAGAAGACAGTGCAAGGATCACTTTATTTTTACACATACAGGAAAAAATTCAGAACACCTGCAACCTGAAGTACTTTAGTGTGTCTTAGTAGAAGGGTTACCAATTCCACAGACTTTATCCTGAGCTTTCCTGCTGCCTTCAGTGTCTGGAGGTCTGTTCGTGCTGCAGGAAACAGCTTGAGATAATGGCTTCTGGTTTTCACTGCATAGCTGGTCAGTAATTCAGACACATTGGTTATCAGTCCGAAGACAAGTATTACCTTGTGTTGAAATACCACAGCCCGACAAAGTCACCACCTCAACGCTCCTTTCCCAGTTGTGATCCTAAAATATGTAAAAGCTGATACAATGTATGAGCATCCAAAATCCAGAGTGTGTATTTGTGCACGGAGCTTTGCTGCTAAAGGGCTTTTCCCCTTTGTTTAGCAAAGCTGCAGGCTAGACAAGCAGGAGGAGTGCATCCCTTGATGCAGTCTTGCCAGCAGTCTCAGCTTTTGAAGGGAGAAACCAGAGTGAGAGCAGCTCAGTGACTAACACTGTCCTTTGTTTTCCCTGTGTTGCCTACAGAGATGCTTAATTGTGCTGTAAAAGATAATTTCTGCGAAGATCAGTCTACAGTTGGATTTTTTAACGGTTTCTTGTATGCTCACAGATGAGTAACAACTTCAAGCCATTCCTCATCTGGTCTGTAATGGAGACCCTGAGCTCTTTATCAGTGATTCATTACCATTCTGTGGTGTCTTACTGGGCAGATCTTCAGCAGCTGCAGAGCATCTGAGATGCAATAGTGTGCTCTAGATGGCAGTATATTTTTAAACTATATTAGTTGATCTGGGTAGAATATAAGCTTGGTCATTTTAATTGTTTTTCTTAATGCTCTTTGCATGCCACTTGCTTTCAATGTAGTAATTAAAATAGTCCTTAGTTTTTACAATACACATGCAAATACTAAGAAGAATTCAGAGAAAGCAACAAACAATATTGTTTTTCCTTGCATTTTTAACAGGAAAATGTGCTTTTTTTTAATTATTTTTTTTATTTCTCTCCCCCTCTAATGAGCAGCAACACGATACTTTGTTAATGTTTCCCTGTGGCAGTACATTGGTGGAATTATAATTTGAGTGTTTCATGCTCCCCTTCTTCCAGAGGCAAGGTCTGCTGATCAAACCACATCTCCCAGGCTTAGCACAGACTCTCCTTGCATCAATCGATGTCCACGGGATGTGGTAGGCAGAGGGACTGCCTAGTCAGTAGAAAAGAATGGGGCTCTGGAGCACCTATTTGTTGATTGAATTAGTCAGTTTTGAAGCATTTGGGTTTTTTTCAATCAGAAGTTAACATTCACTGTGAAAAGGAGGTGGAAAAAAATATATTACTGGCAGAAAGGGGGTAAAAGAAAATTTGAAATAAGCCTTACAAAAAAACCTCAAACAAACAAAAAAACAAAAAACAAAGTAGTCAGGACCAGAATGATGACACAGTTGTTGAGTTAAACGCAGTTTTATTAGTGCCACATGCTTCATGTACAGGAATTGTATGTTATTCCCAAATTTACTCATCAAGCCCCTACCAGTTAGCGTTGTTTATCACTCCTGTGCCTCATGCAGTACGTCTGACTGAATCCGCTACGCCCAGGTCTGCTACAGCCCACTAAATGCAAACTTCTCCTCCACAGCAATCCAGCACAAGTTCGGTGACGCGCGTACGATCGTTTATTTGCACTCATCGGGCTTTTAATATGACATAAAATCATTGTAACATAATGCATTATTAAATATATTTTTCCAACTGAAAAAAATAAACTTGACAGACTGTCAGTGAATATTTTTGTACTTTAGAAAAGGTTTGTAAAAAGAAACCCTGGAGTACATTCACCCATTAGTGTAAGCGAAGCTCACCAGCTCTTCAGAGCAAGAAAGTGTGTGGAATGAGCTTGCCCTTTGCCTCGTTTTCTGGCTTGACTATAAACAGAATTTGAATTTTGCTTCTGAATGTCATTTAGACAATGATTTGTATGAGCACAGTTGAGTCTGTGGGTTATTCACAAAGCATTTACTTGGGCTGTTTATTGGTTTTGGTGCTGCTTGGTCACCTCGATATAATGTGTTCTTTGCACTTTCATGGGTGACTGAGTATGTTTGTAGATGGGAAGAAGAAAAAAATGCAAGTTTCTGAGAGGCTGTATAAGCACTCTTAGTGTGATCATGAGGATGAGACGTGAATTTGAGAGCTTACAGGGAATTCTCAGGCAAACTTTTTTCCCTGGTTGCATCCCTTTACACTCCAAAAACTGAAACCAAGAACTTTCGTGGAGCCAGGAGCTCAGGAATTCTTTATCAGGGACCTCTGGGACATATGCTCTCAGCTAGACAGAGGCAAGCCCGAACATCTTGTGGGTTTGATGGATGGACCACTCGGTG
>NW_010355977.1:0-2812 GCF_000700745.2 Antrostomus carolinensis | reverse complement strand
TGATTGGACTCAATGATCTTAAAGGTCTTTCACAATCTAGGCAATTCTGGGATTCTGCTGTGTGATAAGCCCCGAGAATCCCCTGGCATCACACCCTCTTCAGGGGCATTCCTTTAAAATGCATTTTTGAGAAATCCTCTTTATAAAATTTGTTCAACAAACTCATTCAAACCCACCATATTTCAATAGCCTTACCTGTAGAAGCCTTGGTTATCATATGCCATGTTAGCAATATCATCAAATACAAATTTATTCCTGAGTTTCTTATTGTTGTTGTTATTGTTTCTTCCCTTAAAACCGAAGTAAGCAGCTTGCATTTGTTCTAGTTCTTCAGTTCTGAGCTGGTACCACAGCTGCATATCTCTGTGAATAAAGCAAGGGGTAAAATACATTATTGTGATAAACTGCTGTGTACCTGAGCTTTTATCTGCAGCCCTGACTCACTAGAGTTTAAATCTAAATCCAGGTCTGCTGAAGACAGCACTTAAACACATGCTGAACTTCAAGTGTAAGCCAAATTTCCAGAGACTTAAGTACTTGCTTAAATACCTTAAGGTAGGGGGGTCTTAAATAACATAAATATTATTCTGTAAAATAGTGTTATTTTAAGTACTATCCAGCACTCCTCAAAAACTAAGCAAACAAACAAACAGAAGAAGCGCCGTTTCCTTAGGAGCACCTGTGGATAGTTCAATGGAACAAAAACCCAATAATTATGTCAATTTGATTAGGTAGATTTTGAGACTACAGGCAATAGAGAAAGTCACTTAAGGCATGCTGTTGTGTCAATGTTCTCATGGACCTCCATGAGTGACACACATCAGGCCAGATCCTGTTGTACGTGAAATGACTACAGACCATCCCCATTTTATGCAATAAATTATTTCACAAAAAAGAGTATCTTCTGTGAATTTTTGCAGCACTGTCATTCCTAAGGATTCAATAATCACCAGGCAGGCTGAAAAGTTTAATTGACTTAAAAATGGAGGAGACAGGTAATGTTGCCTTTGTTACGAGCAGGGCTTAGTTGGTGGCCTTCAGCATTTCCTTTTGGAAAAACTCAAGGCACTTTTCATGCAGCTCTACAACTCTGGGACCAAAAAATAATAATAATAATAAAAAGTCACAATTTATTTTCTTGTTTTTGAAAGAAGTCTAAGCTTCACATAATCACAGACATTCACACTAGCTGTGTGAATGGGACAAGACTGAACTGTGAGGGCTGGTGATGCTGATTTTGGTGTCATTTCTGTCCTCTCAGGACACAATCCTTCTCCCATCAAAGAAAACAGCAGCTATGCTCCTGCAGTGGGAGGCTAAATTAGGTGAGGATTTCCAGCAGCCTTTGTCCTTTTTGTCTCCAAATGCCAGGATAAAACACAAGATGGCACTTCAAAGATCATCAGATACCCTGCAAGACAGGTTTGTAGGCAGAGGTGACCTCTTCCAGTGGACCAGCTGAAGAGCCAATAAAAGTAGACATGCAGCCATCAAAGCTAAAGGCAAGATGAGGACATCTTCCCTTCCCCACTGGTACAGATGACCTTTTCTTGCAGAGCTGGTCTAGGAGACACTGTTTTAATCCCCTACCAAGTATTCTCATTTTGTATTAAGTTACCAAGCCTGCAGCTTCTCTCCAGATTAATGCTCTCTGCATCCAAAAGTGGATCCACATTTTTGAACGACATCCACTGGCCTCACAAGAGACCCTCCCTACATGCAGACCCTCCTGCCTCTCTTCCCTTGGACACACGGGCTGAGGGTCAGGCCAGGTTCATACAGCGATGTGTTACTCTTCCTCACAGGACATAGATGGTTTCTCCATCATCTCAGTTGCTTTCTGACAGTGAGGCCAAGCCACACAACGTCCACAGTGTCTGCAGGTGCCCCCACCCTGGCAGCAGGGCTCTGTCCCGGATGGGCCAGGTTCGAGCAGCTCCTTCAGGAGGCTGTGAAGGGATGAGAGAGGGCAGCAGGGAACTGAGGAGCTCCCAACAAGAGGAATCATTTTATGTCCTAATGACAGAACCAGGTCAAAATGTCCAATGTGAAGGGCTTTTCTTTTGTAACAGAAAAATATCAAGTCATCAAACTCATGTGAACAGCTAATTTGGAAAAAACATCTAAAATAAATTAAAAACAAGGACTTTGATACGAATAGTCTTATCAAAAGGAATAGCAGCAATTTAAAAAATGCCAATCAACCCTTTCATTTCAAAAATTATTTCATGCTATCAGTGAAAATCTAATATTATGAATGACACCAAAGACTTTCTTTTTGCCTCACAAAACCCTCTCAAGGGAATCAGAAAATCTGTATTTTGGTTACAATCACATTTCAAAATGACAGAATTTCCCCCCTAAGCTGGTTCCCATGCAGCTGTTGATTAAACAGCTTGGAGCACAGAGACCTTCACTCATGTCCTCCCCAGTCATCCTCTACTGCACCGCTACCCTACCTCACTCCAAACACTCCTCTGAAGCAAGAAGAGGCTTAAAATCAACGTGAAGTGCAGGTGACCATCTGCACAGCAGGAGCAGCAGGACAGGGTGCAGCCACCCCACTGCACTATGAGCAGTGGTGGGAACAACGAGCAGGAAAAGTGAGAAGGAAAGGAAGAAGAGGTGGAAAGCCTTCTGCAGCAGGTGACTTCGGATGGATGCTCTCATGAACAGCAGTGGCTCAGCGTTAGCAGACAGCCAGATGTGGTCATGCAGCCATCTTTCAAACTGAGTTTTATAATGGACTGGACTGCTAAATTTTACTTCTTCCCATGCCTGTTTATAGAATCATAGAATCACTTGGTTGGAA
>NW_010355976.1:0-2812 GCF_000700745.2 Antrostomus carolinensis | reverse complement strand
GAGTTGCTAGAAATATCTCCTGTACAGAAGTTTCCAAAAGGCATTGAGAAGTTTTAGATTAATTTGACACAACTTTTCTGTACTGCTGGCTTTGGACAATATTCTTATCAAGAGTTTTATATTAACAAGACAATTTAAGATTTTTAATTCCTATTAAAGAATCACATTTATTACATCGGTATTAATGAATGAATGAATCTGATGTCTCTAATTTGCCCATAATTTCTGTTCTTCACCACATATTTTCTATTAATCTGTTCTTGTTTCTGTCTACTTTGGTGAGTACCACAGACCATCCTTTTCAACTACTGCAAAGTCAATAATACATAAAGAACATTACAAATATGTTTTTAATTAACCAGTCATTAAAAAGTTGTAACTTAACATTCAAGCGTTCTTAAGATGATACCATAGCATGTTTTCTGAGAGATTCAAACCAACTTCATAACAACACTACATTTATTTCGCCCTCTCACTTCAGATTTCTTCCTGTGAAACAGAAGAACACTTCCTGCTTTCAGGTCTATAATCAACAGCTTACTCCTAACTGCCAAAACAACTGTGAATGTCCACTACAGCTAAAAACTTACTTCACAAAGGGAAGATAAGTGATTATGAACCCATATAAAATTACTGCCAAAACAATTCCTGGATTCTTCCCTCACAGAATTCATGCTGATTTCTGAGGAAGCCCATCAATACACTCTCTTGAAAGCCTGGAAAACTAGACAATGGTCCTTTGGCTCACTTCAAACTCTGCAACACGGGACTGCCTTCATCTGTCAGGTCTGCAAGGCATAAGGCTGCCTACTAGTAATGGCAAACATATTTCCTAGGCTACACCACAGTGTGAGTACTGGGTACAGTTCTGGACTCTGTCTCAAGAGGATACAGTGGTAGAAGACATGGGCAATTAAACTGATCCAAGGGGATGGAGGACAGTTGCTTTTACAAGAGAGGGTTTAAAGGCAAAGGAAATCTGGAAGGAAAAGGCTGAAAGGGATATACAATAGACATCTTCAAAATCATGAAGGCAGTATAGCCATCTGAATACAGAATTGTTATGTGTATAATCCTGCACTACCAAAGCACACAGTAGAGGGGACAGGTAGAGGTGTATCTAATGTCCCCACCATTTCAAGTGTGGATGCAGAACTATGAGGAGACTGGCTGACCAAAAGTGACTAGGCTCATGCAATCGCCGTAAACAGTATTAGTCTAAAACGCCACTGTTGGAGATTAAATATTGGCCTACATAGACCAAGGTACCCCGCTGGTCAGTTCTGTTCTTAACAATCTAAGCTGCCTGAGAAAAAAGGGAGATGTCCTTGGGCTAAATATGTTGTTAGTTTGCCACCAGGTGAACTCCAGACACTTCTTCCCTGAGAGATGATTCTGCTCTTTCATCAAATCATGGATGCACCCCTGTCTCATAACAGAGTGGGAGAGGAAAGGCAGAAGCAGGCTGCTACCGCTGCCAGAACAATTAATACAGCCCACACCAACCCCTAATTTCCTGACAACAAAAAAACCTGCAGGCTAGATAAATGCATGCTCTGGAGTAGCTGATGAGCTGTTGGTGGGTAGCACTGAATTTGCAGATCACTTGAACAGGTTTATCCTGCATAAGGGCAGAGACCTGGAACTACACATGTCAGAGAACACATCATTGTGAAGTGACACTTAACTCAGAGGCTGATTAGACAACTTCCTAAGGACCGACTAACAGAACTGCCTTGGGTATGCTGAAGTTAATGCTGATAAACTGTGAAAGCCTTGTTAATGAAAGAGGTCTGTGTTAATCATGATAGGAAACAAACAAACAGCTCTTAGCCTTTTGAGGACCACTCCCACAAATACACTCCTGCTCACAGGGGGGGGAGAAAAAAAAAAAATTAAAAAAATCACCTTTTTCTTGTCTCCAAGGGAAACATTTAAATGCTCAGAAGCTGAGCTCACTTCACTGTGTGACACTGTCTTGCATGCAGCGTTCATGTTTTTTTGTAATACCACAAAACTATCCCAACTTGAGCTATACAAAATATACTTGCATTTTCCAAAATATTATTATACATCTTCTTTTCTGTATCAATATTTATTTCTTCTGTGAGATGTTTGAACAGGTATGAACAGGATAAACTTTCCTTTCTTTGGCAGTGGTAAGCATTTCTTTTAAAAAAAAAATCCATTACTGAACTACAGCACAAATGGGTTCATTCTTACTTATTCAGTACGAAGTATTTGCAACCTTCACATCATCCAAGGAGAAACAGCTCCATCTAAAGGTTAATTGGCTGCACATTCTGCTGCCTTGTACTTTTCACATTAGCTATGTTACAAGCCTAATAAACAGGAGTAGCAGCAGTCTGTTTAGAGAAGTCAGATGGCGAGGGACATAGATTGGAAGGCCACGTCCTAAAGCTGGAGGGGAAGCCAATTTCCCTACCTGAACATAAACCTGACACCGGCAGATCCATTATCATTTTGTTCTTCCTTTGAATAAACTCCCACATACTCATCTTCTCACTTTACTTATGTTTTCATGGTCCCTGCTGTACTAAGTGACTTCTGGTTTGCAGTTTATGATCCAGTATCACACACAGTCTTCAATTTTGAATCAATTGTATTATGAGAACAAGAACTCAAAATCCCTTTTAAGTGCCCTCTTTTAAAGCCATCCAGAATCCTCTTATCCCCCTCAAATTTTATTGACTTGAATGGAAGTACATCTCAGAAAGAGACCTTTTACTTGCAAATACCTGATAACTGGTATTGGAAAACATTAAAAAAAAAAGAAAAAGAAAAAAAAGAA
>NW_010355975.1:0-2755 GCF_000700745.2 Antrostomus carolinensis | reverse complement strand
GGTGATCACTTATTTTCTCAGAAACTCTCTTGCTTTTAGAGGGCACATTCCTAGTGTTTTCTCCCTCCTTATTCCTCACTTTTGCTAAGTGTTTGGAGACCAAGACCATTAAAATCCCATGCTACCTACCATATCTTACCTTGAAGCAAAAAGGGTGAAAAAAATTTCCTTGAAGCTAATTATGCTACTTAAAAGACTCACCACAAGTGGCACTAGATTTGAGTAAATAAAAACAAAACTTAAATATTTCCAGTATAATTTCACACTAAAGCTTTTTTAACAAACTAGATACTTTGCTTTATGGAAAGAGAAAATGAACTGATGCCCAATAGTGTCAATCAGCTCTACTACAGTACTTGGGTACAGTGTTAGCTTACCTGATGGGGAAAAATAAGTGTTAAGAAACAAATAAGTAGTGTATATTAATGTTGATTTTCTGCATGACCTCCTGATTAGAGGGACTAGACTGAATGCTAAAGAAATAACTTCTAATTCCAGCTTCGCTTTGGTCTCCTGACCTGAAACAATCACTTGACCTCGAGCAAATCTCAAAGCCTCTTCACATCTCAGTTATTCTACTGGTAAATGGGGATAAGAGTGTACTCTTCACTAGTTATACCCTATGCCGTTAAAAGATCGAAGATTTGCAAGCCACCATTTCCATCTTCCTAGGCAATTAAGCATGCTCAAAAATCTGCTAGATCGGATCCTTAGCTAGATTAGATCCTTACTGTGTTCTGAACCCTTCCTGCAAACTGCACCTAACATGGAAAGTAAAGCTCAAAACAAAGGAAAGAGAAATTAGTTGAGGAAGTAGTTCATGAACAGGCAATGAGAGACAAGAGAGATTAGACAAGAAACAACGTTATAACTGTCAAGGGGCCCCTTTGGAAATTTTAGGATCAAAGTTTCTGCTTCCCTGATGCTCTCAAATTATTTTGCATTCCTGATTTGTCTTTTCCTTATTGAAGCTGAGGTGGTTTTTTCTATTTTAGTCAAGCAACGCTGTTTCCCGCCATCTAACTTTTTCTGTGCCACACAGAAATCTAATCAGTAAGAGAACAAACATTTAAGAGTAGAATAGCGTGCTTAGAATAGATTGTAGTGCATGTGGTGTTTGCAATCCGCATGCACAGCCTGGGGGTAGAACTAAAAAGAGCAAGATATAAGCGTAAGGCAGAGTTTTTGTCTGAAAATACCCTGTCAATTACATGCAAAATTGTATTAGTTACTGAAGCCCTGACAATCTTTATTTTCAATGAGCACAATAGTATTTACCAAAATGTTCCCCAAGGCAGACCATTCTTTAAAAGAAATAATTCATCTATTTCCATAGATTTAAAGGCAATACCTCAAACTACCTGCCAATTAAACTTGATTTGATTCTCAGCTGAAGTTTTTGGTGCAATTGTCCTAATACTTCTTTGTGTCAGAATCTATCTATTACATGCTTCCTCACTAGAAACGGTGAAAAGAATAATCTGTTTCAATATTTATCCTCTATGTTGAATTTTCTTTCAGACACTGAGGGCCAGACTTCTTCAATTCATAATGAGATGTCTTATCCTTTCTGGCAAAGTAGGTGGTAATTCTACATGTCTCTATCAAAGGACTTAACATGTTGTTATGCTGTCTCCTATAGACTCAAAACAAGGGGCTAATATTGTGCTCAGTGTTCTAACCTGTCAGCAAAGTCTGGTTTATTCTGTAGAAAATGCTGCTAGTGTACATGCATCATTCAGGTAAAAATACAGGTGCTTTTGCTAGTCTGACTTATTCTGCCCTATCTGACTGTAAGCAAATTAAACTATGAATAGCAAGGCTTTTTTTTACAGTAAAATTTTCATAGCAAAAATTCTACAGCAGAAGTATCTATATTGTTTTCTAGTAGAGGCATGTTACAAGACAAGCACACAAAAAATCCCTTACTGACATAACTGTTACAAGCAAAAAGTCTAGTATATAAGGAGAAAGCAAATCTATCTTTTTAAAGCTACTGAAAAAAGGTAGGAGCAAGAAAGACATTCTTATTCCATTTGTCAAGTATCCACACTGGGATAATGTTAACTACTCTGATCTATTTGATTTTTTTAACTGGTAAAACATGATTTATGATATGAAATTTACAGTCATACCTGAAAAGTTGCAACTATTCCCATTCCAATACAGCCCATCAATCCAATACATAAAGAAAATATGTTGCAGGAAGACCTAACAAAGTGCGATGACTCATTTTGCTTCTCTATTAATAAATATCTGATGTACATCGTAATTACACCTGAAAAACAAAAAATACATATTTTGTTCAAGGATCTTGTATTGCTTACATTTTAACACCTTACTCTGTAACATATTTGCATACAGAATAAAATTATAAGCATAATTCAATAAATACACTGTCTTTAACTCTACTGGGATGAAGAAGAAAGCTAGTGAATTTCAGATGTATTACTTTCAGATAGAACTATCTCAATATTATCTTAGTCTTAACTTCACACTTTAGTGCTATCTAGAAATAACTGCACATTACTTCAAGAAAAACACTAATTTAAATCCCATTCTCCTCTATTTCAGGCACAGAGGCATTGGCATTCCACATTAGGAATAGCTGTTACAGGGAGATGAACCGTAAGATAGAAGTGGGAGAATTTATTCTGCTCTGACATGCAGTCTAGTACCAGAACTACATCTCCTTACAATGGATGCCCTGAAGAATCAATACATTTTTGTAGAGGGTAAACAGAAAAAAAAAACC
>NW_010355974.1:0-2780 GCF_000700745.2 Antrostomus carolinensis | reverse complement strand
AAAAAATATATCTCTGAGGAGGAGCTATATCATAAAGTAGTTTTATTGAGGCTGCAGATGGTAAAACACGTATTTAACTGAAATTATATTCCAGCTCAGATGGCTCTTGGTCTGAGTGTGGTATCAAAAGAAAAATCTTCCTACAAATAAAATGAGCAAAACCAGTGCCTCACTCAATATTATGAACATTAATAGGAAGAACTTGACACTGACCTTGAACACATAAAAATATCCAGTGAGTGCTGACTAGTGAGATGATGTTGATCTGCATTAACATTTGATTACCTTTTGGCACTGTTTTTAAGCTGAGTCAAGGTAACATTCAGTCATTACTGATTTTTTTATTGTGCCTGCCATCCAGGTGAAAAACAAAGAAAGAAATTAAATAAACAACAAAATGTACTTAAATGTAGATTGAAGAGATATGTTAAATATTCATCATGAAGTATTTATTTATGATAATAGCATATTTTTTCTATTCTCAGCTGCTGTGATCTTTTGTTATGCAAAATGTGAAGTTACATAAGGTTTTTATTAAAATCCTTACCAAGTAGCTATTTTCAATACTCCCTAAAGCTAATACTAGAAGGTGGAGGTAGTACAAATAATTTCAAGGACATGTATATAGCATACAGTTTCAGGATCACTTAGTAAATTACCTCCTTCTAAGGCATAACGTTTTGGATTCTGAAGTACCTTTAATTGGTTTAGGAAATTACCAAATTACTTCATACCCAGCATGACAATTGCATTACTGCCAGACTGTTAAGTGTCAAGAGTTTCAGGAAGCCAGAAGTCAGTCTCCTCAGAAGCATACGGGCATTTAAGCAAAAGGGGATTCTAGTGGACATAATCTGGCCATCGTCATACTCTGAGACTAATGGTTTCCTCAGCCTTCACTTCAATGTCAACAGCAGAAAACTGTGGTCTGGAGACTCTTCCTCCTCCCTCACTGAGCTTGCCATCAAATATTCATATCATTCTAGACTCAGAAAACAAAGAAGATACTCATGGAGTAAACTAATTGACTAGGGAAAGTATACCCACCAGACATAGAATCCTAACCTAAAACTCAAAAATACTCAATACACAGCTTCAACTGCCAATTATCAGCTCCCCTGTTATTTTAGTATAGCTTTAGCCCCTTCAGTGTTGAAACCATTTTTGACCTGTTACAGTTAGGCTTGCTTATTTAGGAGTCATATATGTCCAATGCATGAGAGTGAACTTCATCTATAAATGATACTTTATCAGCTTTTTATAGCCTATGTACAGAAGAAAAAGGAATAAATGCTCACAGTAAGAAACTGTATTTTGCAAATGGAAGAGACAGTTTGAAATTAACATCATTACATCCATAAATAAATGAGAAATTACAATAATAAAGCTTTATAAAGCTTTTTGTGATCGATGAAGAAAACTACTACTACACTACTACTACTATAAACAAACAAACAAAATTGGAAGATAAATTTTCTCTTTTCTCTTTTTTATCTAAAATTGATTTCATAGGCTAATTGAATGAATTTAGAATAGAAATGGACAAAATGTAGAATTACCTTTGAGTACCAAAGATTTTCAGTCTTTCTTAACGAAAGGAGAAAGAAGGCAGGCGACAAGAATTAGAGATAGGGGAGAGAAGAGGAAAAGAATGGGTTTATGTTATAATAAATAAACTTTCAGACACAATAATTTAAGCTGATAGCTGTTGAGTTTAAATATAGGCAGATACATTGCTTGGAGCCCTGTGATCAGCTTCCAAATGATATGGTAGAATGCTAGGGTGAAATAGATATCACAAACAATGCTTGAAAAAGAAAAATCCATTTCCCTCTAAGGAAAAATCTATTACTTATAAAACTTTCTTTAAAAGCCCTAGGAAAAATAAAACAATAGTTCTTAAATTGCTGGATAATAAAAATCAACATTTCAGTACATAGAATACAGCACTTTACAAAATGCAACTATCACAAAGCTTGTTCTTTGTTTTAGCCCAGTCTTGAAATTTGTTACCAAGCTGTTCCTTTTCTCTTTTCATGGCTACAAAAGATATTTAATTTATGAGCCACAGTTTATGTTATTGTAAGGTCATTAAGAAGCTTTTTTAGTTGTCCTTTCCTACTGATGATACCACATGAAAAGTAAGTTTCAACAGTTCCCTAATTAGACTTGAACTAGGTTGTGGAAGATTAAACAACTCTAATAAAGCAGTTTTACCTCTTATCAGGCTGCAGACTATTTCTTCCAAATAGATTTTAGAGAAAATGACCTTGACTTTACCAAGTATTCCCTTCTCTCAAATTTACCACAGCTGCTGTGCTTGTTCAGCAACGTCAGCAGAGCTGAACCAGAGATAAAAATGATAGGCAATGGAAAGGGAAAAAGATTGACTATGCTAGATAGCTCTCAGCTGCTCACATAACTACAGGACATAAGTTGCAGGATACTTTCCTATGAACAATGAGAAGTCTCTAACATAAATTAAATCCCTCTGGTTCTTCTAAAGTATTCCAACTGACAACCACTCCAAGAGTAGTAATATTAGCTTCTAGAAATAATTTCTTTGCAACCATATGAGAAAGTAAGAGTGGCTAAATGTATCTATTTCAACATAAGTTTAACTGCCGTACTATTCATCCCAAGCTCATTCAAGTCCTTCATTCCTCAACAAAGTTGAAAGACAAGAGCAGAAGAAAGCACGTCTTCAAAATACCATGGGGCCTTCAAATACTGAGTGGTTAAAATCACAGCCTTATAATAAAGGCTGGGAAACAGTGGCA
>NW_010355973.1:0-2802 GCF_000700745.2 Antrostomus carolinensis | reverse complement strand
CCTGGTGGGTCCCTTCCAACTCACAACACTCGACGATGCTACAAAATCACTATCTACACTGCATTTGCTGGAGATGTTAAGAGGAGTTATTTCTTGCTCCAAGTGGAGGAGATGAAGCAGACTGAGGGTGAAGAGAGTAGGATTTGGATGCTAAAATAAAACAACAGGACAGAAAATTCACGACAGCAGATGAGCATATCAAATTTCTAATGCCACTCTCGTATGTTGTGCATTATTCTCTATTACCACCTTCATACATTTAACGTGTCATTTTCTAGAGACAAGATAGAGAGGTTTCCTATCCCTATTTCCTAATGTCATTCACCTCATCCTAAGCCTCCTATAAAAGCTGTCTTTTTATTTCCATTTTCCCTCTTTAAGATGTCTGAAGATACTTAAACTTGGTGCTCACCGGAGAGGGAATAAACACACAATTTACAATCCCATCTCCTCCATGTCTGATATGACACAAATTGTTCCCATTTTTACTTCAGGTCAAGTTTTATACTCTGCAAGGCCTGAACTTTTTGCTCCACTCTCCAAACTCATTTTCCTACAACTATACATTCGCTACGCTGTGTTTGCACACCCAAAAGACTCTTTAGACTTTAAAGCTGAGGAACATCAGCACTGACACGCGCAAGAAGTCAAAGAGGAATAGGTGTAGAAAGGGAGAGAGGGGGAAAATCTGGAGAATCTTATATATTTTAGAGGAAGCTGATGTAGATTCTGGATTCATAGTACACTGCTCTCTCAGTCAGGAGTAATGCAAATTTAGTTTCGATCAAATGATGCTGCTCTGTTCCATTAACCTGATGCACCAAGCACAGTTGTAACAACTTCTCCCAGCACATTTTTCCAAGACATGAATAATTTTGACTACCAGACCTTTCAACACAATCCCTTTTCTGCCCTATACATATCTGAGATTAAGCTTCAGCTATCTGCTTTTCACTCTGCACTGCGATAAGAAGTTCGGCACTCGCAATGCTTATACTGGAAGCGGAAGTGATTGATAGCTGGGAATTACCTCTAGATTGCATTATATTTTGGGTTAAAGATTAGAGAACAAGCACAGAATTACTACAGCTCAATGCATGGGAGACAGGAGACTGTAACTTGACTAATTCTAAAAATATAGCCCAAATCAGACATATTTTCCTCCAGGGCTGGAGCAAATATTAACTTAAAGTTTACAATATGCTGTCTGCATCGGGTGTCCTGTCACTGCTGCTTAAACACCTTTCCTTCCACCTTGCCTCTAAATGTTGGGAGGAGACAGAGGAGGTGTCTCCATCCACTGTGTCGGCAGTTAATAGAAGGGGGGAAAAAAAAAGTGATAAAAAGAAATCTGTTTTTCCCAGTCCAGTCTTCAAACTATGTGACCCAAGACTCCTGTTTAATGGAGAAAACCAAAGAGAGTGGCCAAAGGAAAGAAAAATGGCAAATTTAAAAATCATGCTGCTTCAAAAACATCCTCAGAACAAAAGAGGGGTAAACTTGTGTCCAGTTAAAATCTGCAGTGTAGCAACTTGTTATTAATCATTATTTTAAATGTTAACGTTTAATGGGATCCTTGATGGGATTTATTGGCATTTCATAATAAAAAAAACCCCAAACCAACCCTGCGAGCTATTAAATCATCTTAGATAATACCAAAAAAGTCAAAGAATTTTTGGGTAGACTTTTGTTTCTGGACACAGTCTTTATTAATATACCTAATAATGGCATGGCAAAGATTTAAAATTGTTTCCTCAAGTTTTACAAGTATTTCTAAAAAAAAAAAAAGAGGAATGGAATGGCAGAGAGCTACGAGCTACAAGATAGAGTCACCAGATGTAAAGAAGGAGTAAGACAAATAACAGCAAAAGACATGAATCTGCCAGGAAAACAGCACACTGATGAACTGCCTGTCAAACAGCCACACGTGTAAACTGAATTTAGACTAAAACATGCCAATATGTTGCTAGTAGTCCAGCTTTTTTTCCCCTAAAAACACGTACCAGACTGAAAGCAACTTAATTTATTGAGACATTTTTCATTTATGCTATTGCAAAAATATTTTAACTGAGCTCCAAAGCACAGTATTTACTTCTCAGTCTATATTCCTTATACATTCCTAGATAACATTTAACCCCAGGAGCCAAGAGGGAATGTTATGCTGACTCCAGCTTAACTTCTTGCCAAGAAAGTGAGAAGGGAAAAAAATCAGTCACCCTAGTAAAAATTTATAGACCTTCAGAGAATATAAAAAATCTCTAAGACTTAAATTATTTCAAAGATTAAGGGTTATCTCTTTGGAAGCCACTGATTGTATTATGCATTCAAGTTCACTAGTAAGAGCAAAAACATCTGAAGCAGAAAGAGGAAGAACAGGAAAAGAGTTATCAGACATCATCCTGCTTTATTATATCAAAGGAGATCCTCAGATTGAATAAATTTATACTATTCCCACTACTGCACTGGAAAGTACAACCAGATACAGATTTCTGAAGATATTCAAGAAACGGGCACTTGCACAAAATTTAAGCACTGTAAAAATTAATCCCCAGAATACTCTTGATCAACTATTCTGTATGAATAAAACATCCTTGAACAGAACAGTTACACGTCTGGGTGCTTGCAGCTGCCAAGAGCTCCATTCCAGCAGGACAAATGGAGAAAATCTATGGGAAAGGGTGGATTTCAGTCTAAAATTCAAAAGCAGGGGAGAAACACACCACACTCCTTAGGAAAAGATACTTGCTGTTGGGTGACAACATATATGGCAGGAAGTTCAACAAGGTCAAGTGCCGGGTCCTG
>NW_010355972.1:0-2775 GCF_000700745.2 Antrostomus carolinensis | reverse complement strand
GGGCTTATTAGCTTAAGTTTCTAAAGTATTTCACAGATGAAAGAACTGAAGATACCCTTTAAAAATATAGACATGTTTCAGTCCAGGTGAGGTCTTGAAATTTTGATGTTTTACCTACATGTATCTACATTTCACTTAAAAGTTAGTTCTTACTAAATTTAATAGGAATGGTTATTTGGAAACTGTATTAAAAAGTCCACCATATTCTTTTCCAGTACAATGATGTATTTTATTTCCTCCAAATGTATCACATATCCTGATTTTTTTTTTCTTTTGCTGCTGGCATTTTGTTTTTCCTGAGACTCTCCTTTTTTGAGACAAATTTTTCCTTTTCTCTTCCTATATTTTTGTAAAAGGTTGCCACATGTATAATTTTTAACTTAGACAGGGATGGAGCTGACTTCAGTTCCACACCATCCACGATATGTTCAGCTCAGGCAAGCCCCAGTACACCTGACAACCCTGATTATAGTTCTTACAGTCTTGTAAGAAATTACCCTGTCAAACACTGTCAAATCACTCAAAATCATATACAAGATTAAGAGCTGTAATAACTATCAGACAGGCCTGTTGAATATTAGAAGGGATTTTGGGAATCAATAGGGTGTAACTACTTCAGTCAAAAATTACTTCTAAAAATTATATGTGGTTTGAGGATATGGAAACAAGATTTGGCCTTAAATTTATTTTTCTACAGTTATTCACCACTTTTAACTTTAAGGGAAAAGGTAATAAATTGTTGCTGTGTTTCCTTTGAAATAAGTGGGGATTTCTTTAAAGAGGTAGCTGCAAAATCAGTCATTTAGATTTAAAGCATAAAAGGTTGAAAAACACAAGGCTACAGTAACATTCTCATATTCATGAATAAGGGTAGAGAATGGGAAGAAGCTTCAGGTTAGATGTTTTTATACTGCCTTATTTTGCCTAACATGGAAAACATTCTAAGAATAACCTTTTAAGAATGAAAATTGTATAGAGCCAAAAATACTCAGGCAAAACAAGTTTCAGATCACATACTGCCATGTAATTAAAAGGAATACCCCTGATTATCCCTACTCAAGTAACATTCTTTAAATGCTCAATGTTACAATTTCTCCTTATTCCTCTCAAATGCTTTGAATACATGATTGGATCTAAAATAATGATTTTCTCACAAACTGTAAGGTAAGAACCTGGGAAGGTGTATAGTAATTTACATATACTACATTTGCTTTCTCCTGTGGCCAGTGGCCAAACTTCTATTTAATCTCAGTAAGAGGAAGATTCAGTCCATACTCTTGCTAAATAGCAAATGAAAACACTCATGTTCACTTGTTTAATTTGTATTAGTTTTTCATCTGAGCTATTGATGTCTTGTTCTGCTGTAGGAAAAACAGCAGATTCTGTTTTAATAGAAGGTTGCATCCAAGTGGAATTCTGTCTAGAAGGTGTCAGAATCAGAAATTCTATTTTAAATAAGGGCAAGAAGCAGGTCTGTTAATTCTTCCAGAGAACAAATTAACAAGTGGGAATGATTAAGCCAGAAATGACTTGGTGTTCTAATTGAAGAAGTCATGTAGTATGATGTCACCCCCTGTTATTAGTATTTAATTGCTTTCAGAGAGAGCTCAGTTTGCCTCTCTTCTCTCTCCCACAAGAAAACACTCGCAGCATTTAAAATGCATCGTTATAGAAGAATGTTGCTGTTTGCACACACTTGGTCTGTTTTAAGTTCATGTAATTAAATTAGCTAAATAAAAAACATGAAGCTGTTTATAGGCTCAGCTTTGGATTTTTTTGTTTTATGCATCCAGGTCTGTTTCCAGTCTCATTGGCTGGTTTAAGGACTCTTCTTGCAGTGTGTCTAACAAAAAATGGTCACATCCCGCTACTGCACCTGGTTTACTGAACAGGCTATTTGAATTGTTTTCGGCCAAGTGTCAGTTAGAAGGGACATTATATTATAGAAACTGTGATGGAGAGGAAAGCACTTGGCTTGTTACTTATTCATGCATATGAGGTATTCAAAATCTTTTTGTCATCAAAGTGTTGGGACAGATGAATTAAACTTTTACATTAAAGCCTTTAAATTAAATTTTACTGTGTGTTTCTGTCAATTACAGATCACGTAGCCCGTAACAAATTATCTGAATAGAATTATATATACACCACAAAGAAAGAAAGAAAGAAAGATTTAAATAAATATTTGAAAGGAGAGCATTACACACTGCAGACTAGTTTCTACTTCTTGTTCATGCAGGTAGCCCCTGTGATGGCAGTAGAAGTACTGAAGCATCATTACTCCGAGAGTAGTATCTAACTTGTTTTCTACATCTCTGATTGTGCTTTTCATACACATAACATACACGTTTGACATTACCACTAATTCAGTAATGCTATTGTTCAAGAACAAAATTTTAACTAATTGAGTTTTAACACAATTTTGATGGACTTCCAATTTCTTCATCACTGTATCTTTCTCTAAATGCTTGTAAAATGGTGATCCTGGGAAACATTGCGCACTCTCAGCACCTCTTCCTGGTCATTTTGAAAAGCATGTCCAGCTCCTATGATTTCTACTGGACTAGTTGCAAGGTTGAAAACCAGATGTCTTGAACACTGCTGTAAGGGACAAGGCTCTGGCTTTTGTCCTATGTTTTTCTAGCTACACTCCAGCTTCAGAAGGGGGGAAAAAAGTCTCAGTTGGGCCTTCTGAGAGAGAAGATATGCCTGAGGGTTTCTCTCTCTCTCTCTCTTATATCCAAGAGATGAAATATGAGAGGAGAAAAAAAAAAA
>NW_010355971.1:0-2795 GCF_000700745.2 Antrostomus carolinensis | reverse complement strand
AAAGAATCTCAGAGTAAAAACCTTGCTATCTGAAATACTCAGATTTTTATTTAATATAGACTGTGGGCAAAGCCCTACCACACAAGCTTCTCATCTTCCCTTGCCAGTAGTGCAGCCCTGTCTGAAGGGTATGAGATTGCAGGCAATTCATGCAACACCTAAATCATGCTGATTTATCTGTACTTCTGATCACAACTATTTGGAAGGTTTGATCTCAATAGCAAAATCTCCATTATGGGAGATTTGTTAGACTTTTAAATTTACATCAGGAGCCTAAGGGAAAAAGAAAGCTACAATGCAAATTTAATTCATATTTCATAAGCAATTAAATGGTTACAAATTTTAAACAGAAGCTTGCAAGTTTTAAACCTGCTTCTATGCCTCTCCTCCCTCTCAAATCTATGGGAAAATGCTTAATTTATATTCATACATCTTGCACAGATCAGCTGTTGAAGTATTTTAACTGACTGTAATTTTAGGTTAATGACTACTTGCAATAATAACATTAAAAAATCATCTGGTATCTAAGTGCATATTTTTGCTCTCAGAGGAATGTGTGCTCTACGAAACTTTTAAAAAAATGGTCCACTATGATTTTTAGAAAAATATTAATCTATATGATTACCTAGGTAGATAAAAATCAATTAAAAGCAGTAATTAAATTTGGGTACTAATATAGCAATATGCTATCCAGTTAAATTAAATGTTACTTATTAAGCCATCTAGAACAAATGTTTGAAGAGATTTGTATAACATCTCAATCTGAGCTTCCTCAGGACAAAGACAGTTCAAGTACACAGCAGTGAATAACTCAGATTAACTTGCTGCAAAGTTTGCAGCATTCAGCAAAATAATTGTCAGGGCTGTGTTACCTTTCTGACAGGTGTACAACTGAGAAAGACAAGCTAGTACTGTCATCTGCTCACCATGCTGTTCTCTTAGACTTACTCATCTGTGTTTGTAGCCTGAGCAGTTTTTATCCAGTCTGATTCTCTCTTACTTTATACAGTCAGACTGGCTATTGATGCATTTCATTTTTGTGTGCCTTTTTCTGTGGTAGAATCATGTATTCTTGCTCTCCCACAATCAGACCATGAAAAACCAGTGGAACAACAACCTTAGGTGGTCCACCTTTCTGCAATCAAACTAAGGTATGAAGTCTGATCTATAGGGCACATAGACATGCAGACTCATCGCACTGAGACAGTAAAAAGGCACCTGAACCATCCTGGTAAAGAAACTGGGAAAGCTCAGCAGCATACAGTCAAGTATGTGCTCAAATGTCTTGCCAAGGTAAGTCTTCGGCAAGCTATGTCTTAGCTTGTGTTTCCAAGTCTGTTTATAACATCACAGTTTTCCAGAAGAGTTCTGATTTCATTAGGTGTTCTGTCAGTGGCCCAGCTGATTAAGACATTTGCCTGCAGAGGGCAGAGCACATTTCCAGCAAGACTTGTTATGAAAAAAACTTAAATCAAGGCATTTGTCTGACAGTGAAGTCATCCCTGTGGCATTGCGGCTGTTTTGCAAAACAAACATTGGACAAGCTGTCCATGAGAAATAGCAACTGAATAGAAATAGGTTATTAGTGTTAAACTAGAGGTCTAATACAAAAAATAAGGAGGGAAGAGAAAATAACAGGCACATTGCTACACAAGAAACAGTAAGAAAAGTAACAAGTAAGAACTTGCTAAGACAGTCATGAATACAGAAGCAGTCCATGGTGCCTGGGTTAACTTGCATGTGTTATAGGGGTACAAGCCTACTTTGGTAAATCAAACTGTAAAATTCAGTCATTGGTTTCTATTTATCTTAAATGACGGTAAGGATTTGGAAAATCCTTGGTGCAGGTTCAACTTTTATATTTTTAGAAAGGAAATTACTCTTTTCTGACGGAACAGACAGTATAAGCAAAGTCAAGATCAGTAGACACTGCAGAAGTGGGTATACTGTCTGAACAGAACTCAAAATTACTAAAACGGAAGGTCATAGCAATCTTAAAAAAAAAGAAAACTGACGAGACAGAGAACTCGAGGACACAGTAGTTTCTACTTTCCAGGACTCTAAGAGCTAGCAGCTATCACAGAATACTGACTCATTAATAGAAATCTGACTCCTCCTCTCCAGCAAAGGATTTATTTTATCAGTCATGAAAGGCTGGTTTTATAATCTATAGGAGAATACTGTGGCTTTGCTGAATGTGAGCACACCATGAAATGCCTACTGGTGTACTTTTGTTTTATACCTCACATCAAGCTGGAAATATGAATAGCTTAAAATTATCACAACACATCCTATTGATTGTTTACATTGCCAATGGATTAATTTCCCATATATAAGATCCATTCTCCGCCATTTTCTACAGATGTTCGTTTAGTCCCTACTCAGTGAGCCCTTACGTCACTACACTACACCCAATGAACTCTGAACTAACCTCAGTCAAAACCGCAGGGACTAGAAACGAAGCCAGCTCTCTTGAGAATGACATGTGACCTCTTAATGAAATTTCTCTGCCTCCTCTCTGGGAAAATCTCAGACCTTTAAGAGGAACATGGGTGCAGGGGATGGGATGGTCATTCCCATCAAGTAGAACAGCATTATTATGTCCCCCAAAGTTCTGGAAACTGGTTGTTGTTACAGCCTCTCTGGACTTGAGACTTAAGCTGATAGGGTGTTTGTCATGCACATCTGAAGATATTTTATCCAGTACTTCCTTGGGGTGCAGAGCCACCTTTGTATCACCAGTTGATTTCAACAATCTTGAGCAGTGAAAAACTGCATAGACTGAAGATTTTTTT
>NW_010355970.1:0-2798 GCF_000700745.2 Antrostomus carolinensis | reverse complement strand
AAAAGTAACCTCCAAAAGTAACCCTCCGACATTATTGTTTCTGTTTCTTCAGGAAGTAAGTGCTTACCTGTGTGATGTGGGAGCCCTACGCACTGGCCTAAAGCATTTTCTGGGACAGCTGAAAGGAATCAAGGTTTTTTTGGCATACAACTAATTAAACACACTAGGTCAGGTAGAGGCATTAAAGCACTGCATCTTCTTGGGAATAGCTCAATCACTGCCAAAGTCAGAGATTCATTCTCTAATTTTTTTCTCTGACTAAATGAAACCCCTCAACCCACACTCTTTGCCACAGCTTGTGCTGTGGTAGCTCTGGCATTCCCCCATGAGATACACATCTCCCTCACGGGGAGGAAGGGGAACTTGTTCTCCCGCATCTTTGCCAAGTGCTCCAGTTACTACTTCACTTTTTTGAATCTGGTCCTCAAACATTTATGGGTCTTTTCTTGCTGAAACTATTTGGCAAAGTCAGATCATATTTGCAAGCGGTCTTGAGATGATAGCAATCACACTGGCAGGTTTACTGGTGTTTTTTTAACGGTCATCTTGCCAGTTCTGCTTAGAGCTGTCCTTGGAGGTTACAGTTCATTCAGAGCCCACTGCATACAAGTATACCACAGCCTACATTTCTTCCAACAGGCCTTCTCTTGAACTTTCTCTGCTGGCATTTAATTTACAATTATATTCCTTCCAAATGTTTACAGTAGCTTTATTAGATCCATCTGGTATTCTTCATAATCCTTCCAAACTATGCCAAACCCAAATAGTCTGTATCACAAGCAAATTTTACTACCAGAACATTCATCCTCCCAGACTCTGAATGATATACAGAACACTGGCTCCAGCCAAAGTCCTTGGGGCATCCCACTATTAACCTTTTCCCATTTTAAGAGGTAGTAATTTATTCTACCTCTTAGTAGTCTCTCTCTCAGCTAGTTTTTAACTCATGCCAGAACTTTACCTTTCACCTCTGATTCTCAAGTTTCTCTACAGTCTCTTTGGAAAAGACTTTATTGACAGTGTTTCAAGGTCCTGAATTAATTGCATCCCCTCATTCTTCCTTAGCCATTATTTTAATATTGAAAAATGTTTACATCTTAGAAAATAAATGCTTTCCCCACCATTAGCAAGTGACTTTATTTTGGCTTATCGAAGCCAGTGCAGGGAAGGCATATTTGCTTGGTTTTTTTCCCCCTGTTGTTATGACTGTTTGCTTCCAGCCTATAATAGTGCCCCAGCTACCTCAGAAAATCACCTTTAATTCTTCAGCTCAACACTGAGTTAAAACTCTATACCCTATATGATTCCTAAAATCAACATGAGTTCCACTTTAAAGAACTAATATTATGTTTTTCATTTTCTCCTTGCAAAGTAAATGTTTGCCATAGCACGTTGTCTTAGCTCTTTGAGGTCAGATAAACAGCCCATTTAATTCAAAATGCATTTTTCATTTTGTGGGATGAGTTTTCCTGAATTCAGCTGCTTCTTATTTTGGTTCTCACTAGACATTCTTATATCATCTGGTCTCAGTCATATAACGTGATTTAATTTCATATCTTCAAATATGTCTACAGGAATCTTTTGCATTTATTACTTCTAAAAACCAAGATAAAACCCTGAATTCCTCACAGGTAGTTGTTTCCTACCACTCCATTATATTAACTATACTAACATTATGCCAACTAGTGTGATAAAGAATGTATATAAACAGCTCCATGCCTCTGCCAAATATTTTTCTTCTTTGGTTATGAATGGAGACTTTGCCTTTTTAAAGACTTTAAGATATACTTGTTCACTCTTGGTTCCTACAAATGTATACAGACGAATAACCTCAACATTTTTGCTATAGTATTTGCTTAAGTTTTTCCTTCTTTTTTTACTTCCATTAAAAAATAGCAGCTTATTAAAATAAAAATCTTAACAGCTGGTAAATCCATGTCTATCTGTATTTAAAAGAAGATTTTTAAAGTGGCTGGCTTTAAAACCATGTACCAATATCCCTTTTCCACACTCTTCTGGAGCCAGGAAAGTGGAAAGGCAGCTGCACATCTCTGTCATGGTTGAGGGCACTGTTAACTGAATTTGTGCCAAGTGACTACCTGCCTGACTAGCAACCAACTGGATTGAGGTGACTGTGATGAACTGGCTATACCGGGCTGCAGGTGAGTAAACTTCCTTTCATGCCTTTTGCTAGTGACCTCTGTATTTGTGTTTGCCCAAGGCAGGCTGTGTAGGAGGTTTGCTTTTCCTCTATTTTACTTTGTCAGTCAGTCGTGTCAGACTGTGGCATTAATACTGTAAATACTTTTGTTCTTCTCTTTCTCAGCAATCGCCTTTGAGTTCAATTGAAGGCCTTCATTGCTTTATCATTGTCAAAACTTCTTAAATACAGAGACCCATTCCTCAGTAGCAAACCCTTAGAAAAACAGCATGGATTAAAGGATGCATCAAGCAATAGACTGGGTAGTCTGTCTTGCCTCAATTATCATGCAGCAACAGTGGGAGGAGGCGGTTTTCCTCCCAGCAGCTGCCTGGATTCTCAGCCATGTCTCGCATGTCTTGAGATGCAAGGGAAAATCCCAGCCACTCGACATTTTGATCCATTAAGCGAGGCATCTCACCCAAAGGTCGTTGAATTTGAGGGATGATTTTTCTGTTGATTTGAACAGCTCTAGATCTGGTCTGATGCAGCTGCCTAGAACTGTAATGCTACTTCAAATAACAATGAAGATTTCATTTCTTGGACATCCCTTCTGTCTGGAACCATTGCTAGCCTCTGTCAAAAAAAAAAAAAAAAA
>NW_010355969.1:0-2797 GCF_000700745.2 Antrostomus carolinensis | reverse complement strand
GAGTGCTCGCTCGGCCGAGCTCCGAGCGCATGGAGCGAGGGCAGCCGCTGCCTCAAAAGCTTCCGCGTAGCTGGTTCCCAGTAAACTTCCAGCAGCTCTCTGGTGACTTGGCGGTTGACCGAGCAGCGAGCTAAAGCGACTGGAGAGTGACCAAACGGGATAACGCTACACAAGAAGGCAGAAGGAGGGAAGGATTTTCAGCGCACGGGCAGATGCCAGCCCCGTCCGGGGATACGTCCAGCAAGCGGGACTCCTGCCAGCTTTGCCAGGCGGATGCGCCTGCAGATTTGGGATCCTCACATCAGCCTTTGACGACAATCAAAGGGACCACATGCGGCTAACGCGAAGGGAAATCCAGAGCTGCTCAATGCTGCCAGGGGAACTGTTGGTCCACGTGTCTCACTGGAGCGTCAGAGTATCTTCATTAATATGAAGATACTCAAGTCATCTCCTTTGTATATGTCATTGCTGTGAAATGACTGAGTGCAGTGATGCTAGAGCAGATGATGTTAGGTCCGAAAGCGAAAAAAAAAAAAAAAAAAGAGCTCTAGTTAACAGTTTTTTCAGTCTTTTTTTTAGCACTCTCCTTCCTCTTCTTTTGGATTTCAGACTATGTAGTCCAGCAGTCTAAGTGCAAGAGGGTAGGGCAGGGAGGGCTGAGCCTGTAGAACTAAGCATGCCATGGTCCAAGATGAGTAGAAAATTCTAGAGACAATACCAAAAGCAGCAGAGCCCTTAGCATACGGTGGAGAATGCAATGGCATCCAAACAATTGAGAACTGTTCATAGTAGCCTTTCTTTCTAACTGTTCAAAGTCAGACCTCTCAAGGGAATGCCTTAGACTGGCTTGTTCCAAGGACCTTAAACCCTGCAAATCAGAAGTAGGTTGCCTGGGATTCCTTAGCAATGCAGAAGGCTCCTTGTGCAGAAAGCCCACAGTGTCCAGTTTGATGGATTGTGCAAGGGTTTGCCATTTCTTTCCTGGAGACTTTCTGGGCTATTTAGACAATGACTTAAAATGTGATGTACACATGTTGAAGCATTCTTGGACAACTTAATAATGGCCACTCCATAAATGTTATAGATGTTGACAGAGAATACAACAGTTTAAAAAATGCAAAAAACTGAGCCATATTTGTAAGCAAAAGTGGGGAGTCTGTCCTTGTAGAACTCTGCATATGCTCTGCTAGTTTTGAGATGCTAACCTAGGGAGTTCAATATCTTTCTTGTCAGATGATCTATAACACTGCAGGATTTGGCAGGAATTCAGGCCAAATAGCTTTTCACGCGTGAAGTCAAATGCAGACCAGATGCTACATTTTCACTACAGGCATTTATTTCTCATCAGTATTTTCTCAGTAGAACTCCATTGCTTATCACAGTACAACTTCATACCCAACTGGTACAAGGTGCTGTATTTACTTTCTCATAACTCACTTTCACTGGGTCAAACTGTCTCTGGAAGTGTTTTGCAGCAGGATTCTCTGCACTCTTATGTTAGCCTGCTCAGTAGCTACACTCTGGCATCACGCTTTTGAATGGGCCTGAGCCAGAACAGATCTTGCCATTTTTCTCTGATTGCCTTAACAAAGAGTTTTGTGTTAAAACCAGTAGCACAACATGGCCTGCTATTATCTATTGTATCTTCCTCTAAGCTGCTGTTTCTGTTAACTTTGAGTTATCAGGCTTACAAGGTGTTCAGAATTTTCTACTCCCACTGATAGCAACAGAAAATGAGGACAGCGAGCACTACGCTAATACAAGTCTAAATTTAACAAAAAAGCCCAGTGTTTTTCTTCTGTCCTCACCCATCAGTCACTCAGCAGTATGGGCACAGACTCTCAGCTGTAATCCATCTTCCTTATGCAACACATCCAGGAAAGTCCATCTAGAGACCCCTCTGGCATGGTGGAAAAACTCCACGTGGTTTAGCACTAAACCAGTTGTCCTCCTCTGCTCTGCCTCCTTGCCAAGTTGTACTTACCAGAGTTGAAAAGCCTGTGTGAAGACAGATGCCTTATTTGGATGATAAAGGGCGGTGTGACACAATGGCTCTCTCAGCAAAGCAGGGCTGTGCTTGCTCACCTCAATGTGGGCCAGCTTTAGAGTCTCACCATCAAGAATCCTTTAAGGCTTTATAGCCTTTGAGTAAGACAAACACCAACAGCTCAATAATACGAGACCTTCAAATGAAGTGCTTCTGTATCTTCCTAGTCACTTTGGTCTTGCGTACGCTACTGTGTTCACTGGCTTTTTCATAATACTATTACTGTGTGAGCTGGGGAACAGCAACAAGGCAGACAGTAGCTTTTAAACTGTTCTGCAGTGGTGTAGCCCACCATCAAAAGGCTTAATAGGCTCATTTTGCTGCTGGTGGTCAGCAATACATGGAAACATCAGGTATTTGCACATCATGAGGCTTCATCAGTATTTCCTAAAACTTGACTCTTAAAAAAAATAAAAAACCAAACCAAAAAACACAACTACAGGCATTTTTCAAAAACAACATAACTTCTGTCAGTCCTCCTCCATTTCTGCAAGTGCTTTTCTGGTTCCAGATGTCTCAGAAACATTTAACAGATGTTATTATGGCTGCTCCTGCTTGTAGGTCTGGACTTTGATCTCAGTGTTTTTTCTATGATGATTTCATTTGCTTTTCTAGCTCACTGATATGGCAAAATTCTACAGCACTACATCCCTAAACTTAACATTTCCACTAAAATTGAAAAGATGGGTAATGTTTTTAACAAACAACATCTAAGGTTTGAATTATAGGTGTGGTGGTTTGGGTGGATTC
>NW_010355968.1:0-2768 GCF_000700745.2 Antrostomus carolinensis | reverse complement strand
GGGGTGCCTGAAAAATCTTTATTTTTTGATAATTTTTGAACATCCACTCCCAAAAGAGAAGGAAATTGTGAGGAGAAAAAACAGGGCACGTAGAATGAGAGTGTCTCAGTTGGCAGATATAGTTGCTTGGATCCAGGAGACATAATTGCAAACCTTAGTGTAAACCCCAGGATATCCCTTCTGTGCACATCCAATGCCCCAGGAAACAATGCCCTGGAGCTGCCCATTGCAGACCACTGGACCGCCGGAATCCCCCTGTGCACATAAAGGACACAGATATTCAGGAAACGGAATCAGCGTAAGGGATGAGCCACAGATGCCAGAAACCACTGACATTTGAGGGAGCTTCACTGGGCTTTTTCTACACAGAAGTTCTACAAAGGTCACTTCTGATCACCACCCTACACACAGTAAGGCCACTGTGCCTTACTTGAGCTGCCTGTTTTTGATGGATGCAGTCCTTGGCAGGCACATAGGATATGTGTGTCTTAAACATCATTCTGCCAAATATCTCCATGGACTAGGCACATGTAAAATGCAGAGCAATTGTCAGACATGTTCATTTCCACAATGCCTGGATCTTGGCATACTGGCTATTTCATTTTCAGTGAGTCCACAACTAACATGTGCATCCTAAGCTCCAAAGTCACCGTCATTGCTATTGACTCTCTGGTGCAGCGCTTCTCCACTTTCAACAGCCTAAGCTGTAGGAGGTGGCATAATCTGCTTGTGGACAATTAAGGAAGAGGTATTTGCTGTCTCAAGAAAGGGACAATGACTCACTGAGTGGAAAAAAACCCAGTAAGCAACTCACTCAGTAAGCAACTTCCACCCTAAGGCTCCTCTCTTGTTCAAAAAACCAACATTCAGACATGCGAG
This sequence comes from Antrostomus carolinensis, assembly GCF_000700745.2. Taxonomy (NCBI): domain Eukaryota; kingdom Metazoa; phylum Chordata; class Aves; order Caprimulgiformes; family Caprimulgidae; genus Antrostomus; species Antrostomus carolinensis. The sequence continues at coordinate 1,889 of NW_010355968.1, read as the reverse complement.
TGCAGCGAGTATAGCAGGTTCTCTAATAGGATGGACTCTCCTACTAGCAAAAGGCAGGAGACAAACATTTGGGAAAGGAGAGGCAGATGTTTTACCTGGCAGGAGTCTTTCCCTCCCTCCAAGAATCCTACACATATCATGTTAGTGGTAATTCGCCCAGGGTAGGATTTGGAGCACTCGCTTGAGGAGAGTACAGGAGCTTCCAAGCACTGCAAAGTGTCTGGGTACAGATCTGCAAGAAAATAGAGAGAGCAGGTTCATGACATCTCTGACTTCATGTCAGAACCCAAAGAAGATTGTTCTTAGCAGAAAAGGAATTACTGAACACCCTGTTATAGACATTGTCATTTTTCCTCTGAACTGTAATCACAACATGGGTTCCTTTTGTTTAGATGGAACAGATTCTGCCCACGGGTCCACAGATCTACACTGCAGCCACGGTAATTTTCCTGATAGCTAGAAAATCATCAATTGGCAAGTGTGGAGCTCAGAGCTACTCTTGTAGCACACATGCTGGAGGAAACTTGCGCCTCAGGAAAACCATCCTTTCCTCTGTTGCAGGTTTAGTTGTCATCACTGGACTAGACAGCACTCACCATCCACACCTCTGACCACTGGTGTAAGGGGATGGAGATCACTTGTGGCAATTTTAAATCCACAGTCACAGATTTTGACCTTGTTCTCAGAGAACTGACAGCTCTATTGGCATTAGTTAAATTGTGTTTGGCACCGCACGACCGATCGTGCAAGGCCACAAAATTTATGGCAGTGTGAACTTGCCGGTGAACACCATGTGGATGACTTGAGTGGTTCCATGTTTGTTACCCAGAACAAGAGGAAGGACCTTAGAAAGGCTTGCCTTTAAAGCAATTAAATGGCTCCTGTGCTACACAGAGCGATCACTCACAAGCGCCTGTCACTCAGCACTCCTCTCTGCTTCCCCCTGTATGGTTTGCCATTAATTGTGCGGTCTTAGAGCCTCTCCCAGGCCCTGGTGACGCTGTACGTTCCCACAGAGTACTCACTGGCATTGCTGAGGGTGTTGCCCCAGCCGGAGACGAGGCACGTGGTGCCTGTCGCCACACAGCTGGTAGGCAGAGGAATTGTTTGGACAGCTCGGTTGAGCTGGGCTGGTTGGGCAAGCTTGATGAGCATAATGTCATTGTCCAGCGTTGCGGCGCTGTAGCCAGGGTGGCGGATGACTTTAGCTGAACTGATCAACTGCTGTGTCGACTCGGTGAGCGCCAGGTTGTGTTTCCCGAGCTGCACCTGGATGCGACTGGAAAAGAGAAGGAATGGCATCCACTTTATTGCTACCAACAGCTTATGAGGAGCCTCCCCGTCACCGTAAGCGCTCTCTTCAACTTTGCTATCCTAGTAGCTGTTTCCCTGCAGGTTTTCCTTCTTTCCCTGCAACAAGTCCTGTGGATCCACTCTGAGATCTTACCCACTCCCAGTAGAGGTGGTGAACTTCTGCAGCTTCAAGCAACCAATTTCTTCAACCAACAATTTGCTTGAACTGGGACAAATTAACTATGGAACGGTGCTTTATGCAAACTGTGTGAAAAAAGGCAAACTGCTGTCACCCTGAACTCAGTCCTCTTCCTGCTCTCCAGTGACTACGTTTTGGCAAGATTAATGCCATTTATGAGAAATCATGGCCCATAACTCCTTGCTAGATTATCACATTGTCATTTCAGAAAGTGCTCTGCTTTCACAGCAATGTTTGCAGAAGTGGAAACCCCTTATGATGCCTCAGCCCAGGTTCCTGAATGAGCCACCCATTCCTTGGTGTCTCCTGTCAGAACGGAGCCCCTCGCATATTTGGATCTCACAGCTCAGAATTCCTGCGAGAAGTGAACTGGAAGAAAGAAGTAGGTTATGGAAGA
>NW_010355967.1:0-2749 GCF_000700745.2 Antrostomus carolinensis | reverse complement strand
GTGTTGTCCAAATGCTTCTTGAATATTATCATTGTCCCTAAAACTGTTACTGCTTCGTTCCACCCGTACCTTGCGTGTTAGCTTTTTGGAGATGGGGGCATTTTGATTGAACTATTTGGAAATGAGCAAATGATCCTTAATTAAAAATAAAAAAATCCATGTCCTAGTATTTATCTACTTCATGAACGTATTTGAGTGACAAAATTGTAAACTCCAGTTGCTCTGTAAACAGGGAAAGCTTACTCAGTGACCGGGTGTGTATAGTCTCGCTTAGTAGGGCTGATAAGTTTATCAGTGGTAGGGCCGTGTATCTATTTATCTCCTGCCTTGTGTTGCTGTACTGTTACCCAAAGTGTCTGTAGTCATGGGGTTGCCTGACTTGTAAAAGGGAAGAAGAGGAGGGCAGTGCAAAAGAACTTGGCAGAAGAGTTTTTGGGGGTGCTATGTGAACTTTTGAAAAGCTTAGTCATGGGACATTTGAAAGAAATTAGCACAGTGAAAGGAAGGAATGTGTTAGCATAAGGCACAGCAGATGACTGCAGAAGCAGATAGGGATTTGAGAAGCATTGACGAGGGTCAAGTCAGTTAGACCCGAGATTCCTGTTGTGTTAGGGCAGGGGGAAGCATTCTAAAAGGAAAACATTGCCATGGGCAGATAAGGAAATATGTCATTTTTGGGATGTAGAAGACTATTCATCTATAAACCTACAGATGTGAAACCTGTCCAACACTGGTTTATTTTATGTTGTTTTATGGGGAATTTTCTGTTCCTCATTGCCAAATATAAGTTGTATCTTCAGATGGCAGAACTGGTGGAACGGGTGTCAAGCACAACCTCCTCCACTCTGTTACAGCTTACTGCCAGGGTATTTTCACAAATCATATCTTTCTGGCAACATTTACACTTTTCATAAACTCCTTTGCCCCTCTGTGTATTTGCAAGGAGATTCTTTTTCATTTTGTCAGAGGGGAGCATGTTTCTTCTTTTTCTGATACTGTTTCTAAGTCTAAATATACCATTTCTAAGTTAAATATAAATGAGAAATATAAAACTAAATAAAAATGGTAATTGCCAGATTTTGCAGTAGGGACTGGGCACAGACTTGGTTTTGTGATTCTCTGATGCTTGAGATACAGGCAATCCCACCCATGCAAAGTATTGTATAAAATGAAGTGTTTGTCAGCTTTACCCCAGGGCCTGTCTAGCTGGAAGGTGTCTGTGAGCTGAACACCTCTGAAGATGGGATTAGTGGAAAGGTGGCAGGTGTTCTTTGGAGGCTGAACATAGCAGCAGTGGGATATCAGAGCTGCTTGAAGGCAGAAAGGGAACTTCTGTAAAGGCTGGGCGAGCAGCCACATACTTACGACTGTGACAGGTGAGCCCTGGTGTATTTTTCTGCAGTGCCTGAAGGCTGTTCCTAACTGTCTGCCCTGCGGGACAGCGCTGCTTGCAGTAAAGTCAGCAGGACAGGGCACGTGCCAGCACCTTAGCTGCCCCGGTTCAGTTTCATGTTAGTTTAAACCTGTATAGGGTAATATGAATTGCTTCATTTGGTAGAGGAGAGAAGTAAGGCTCTGCCAGACTTCATCCAGTCTTCTCTGCAGCATTCTGCTGAAGTGCCTCTAATATATTTTCTCTTTTTGTTGTATTGAAATGCTTCATTTTACAAGGCAAGTAAAATGTCTCATTTGGACGTGTGTAAGAGGTATAGAAATGACACCCTTCCATCAGTACTTGAGGTCAGAATGTAACAAGCAACTGAGAGTAATCTCCTATTCCAGGCAATACGTTTGGAAATAGTTATCAGAGATTAATGACCTGTTTATATAAGAGATTCTGTAGTATTTTTTTCTTTCATTCCTTTTTCATGGAAGTCCTGTTGGTGTGATGTGCAGTGACATTTCAGGACCACAAATACACGCAAGAGATGTGAAGAAAGATAAAGCATATAAACTGACAACCAAGCTGAGGACCTCTCATATACAGTATTATTTGTGCATTATAAATTTAGTGCTTGTGTTAACTGAATCTTAGCCACTGCAGAAAATCTTCTGTAAAGGGTCTTTCTCTAAATGTGGGGGGGTTTTTTTGTATGTGTGCTTTAGTGACATGCAAAACACTGTTCTCCCCTGGTTTTAGGGCTCAGTTGAGGGCCATATTCTGATGTTCCACAGCTCAGGCAGAAAGAAGCTTCTCTGAAGTGTTCAGGATGAAGATGTAGCAGCTCAAACTCAAATTTAGATCCAAGCCTGGAGCTAAAGCTTCTGAACTTCAGTGGGACTATTTTGTTCGTAAAATTATTCACATGCTATAATCTTTTGTCACAGGATTAGAAATGCAGTAATTGTTCAATGCAGAGATTAAAATATCATCAGAGGAAAAATACTAGCTAATTCAATAAATCAGTTAGTGCTACAATGAGAAAATGAAATTGATTAGCTATGAAGTATAGCCATAAAGGATATTTAGTGCTGCACTGACATTTTCTTTTTAATATATCATTTCTGTTTTATGTAACAAGCAGTGCTGGACTGAGTTATATAAATGAGCAAGTGTTTTATACAGGTTATTTCAATTATCTGTCCTTGGAGAAGATGAATGAAAAATAGCTCCAACTTAGTTTTAGCATCTTTGTTTTGATGGCTGTAATATGCATATTAAGGAAGAGTCTCAAGTGTAGAGGAATGAGTCCGTTTGTAAAAGCTGGTGTCCTCTTAGTTCTTGATCTTAAAAGGAGAAAAAAAAAAA
>NW_010355966.1:0-2734 GCF_000700745.2 Antrostomus carolinensis | reverse complement strand
ATTCTGTGATTCACCATGCTGAGGTCTCTGTCTGGCACAGAGATCTTTAAGTAGCACTCTTCTGCTTAGAGAGGAAGAAACTCAATTCCTGCAAAATTAAGTCCAAGTTTTAGTCACGAGCCAAAACAGTGTTGAATTGTCCCCACCACGTAACATCCATGACAGTTATTTCAGCTCTCCAAAGCATAAAATGACTCCTATGGATAAAGATTTCATAGATCGGAAGCCAGAAAAGTCAAGATTAGCTTGTCTGCTGTTGTCTGTCCTGTCCTGATTGCAGCTTAAGGATCTAAGTGTCCAGCCTTGAAGTGGGTTTTAACTAGAAATCAATCTCAAAACCTCCTGCTATGTTGCCACCAAATTCTGAAGATCAGTAGCCCCAGCAGCTGTCTCCATTTTTTAGCTTTGATGTACCCCAGACAGTTACAGAGCAGCTTGGCCTCCCTGTCATGTTCAAGCTTGACTGTGATCCCAAGAGCAGGTCTTCCTGTGCTCGCCTGCCTTCAGAGATTTTTCCAGGAACAGAATAAGTCTGGTACACTTCTGCAAGACTAGTCTCCATTCAAAGAGGAATGATGTTTGCTGCTGTCCTCAAAAAGTCAATTGAAAAAGTTTTTACTTCCTCTTAAACAATAGGATTTGGAAGCAGAAGATCCTTATCTTTTTGACAGATGTCAGCTCTCCACTTGCCATTACTCAGGGAAATTCTTTGCCTACCCAAGTGCACAGAGGAGTTGAGAGGGAAATGAGGAGGAGGAATTCAATCCCTCTCAGTGCTTTTCAGAGAACAATTGAAGATTCATTGCCTTGGTGAAGCAATGGAGCATGAACATGGCTGCATAGTTTATTGAGTAGGGCAGTTGTTCAGGGTAGGAGAGATTGTGGATCTCTCCCATAATTATTTTAATGCTTTCTCAAATGATTGTTTAATATTAAATTCCACTCCAAAACTAAGCACATAAAATTTAGAGGTCAAAACAGTCATTGAGTGAGTTTATTTTTGGAGCTAGTGCTAAATATAATGTTTGCAATCTTGTTTTGGCTAGATGGAGGCATTTATGTACAATAATACATTTTAAACCCCACAGTTCTGTGGGAAGGAATTGCCATGCTGGATACCTTGGTTTATACTAGGTGAGACTGCCTGCTACAAATTCTGCAAGGCCTCCAGGATGCATTTGACAGTCCTCCTTATCAGCTTTTCCTCCTGATCAAATAAAATCACCTTCTGACAGGTATGATGCTGATGACCTAAATTTCAGTTCTACTGAGACTTGTTGAAACTCAGGGAAATGGATTGAGGACTGAGAACAAGATGTTTACAAAGAGACATCGCCTGGCAGCACACTGTACATGTTAAATATTTCTTTTTGCTATGAAAACTGAGCATTCAATAGGGGCACCCAGACAGCTTTCTGTTTTATGGGAAATCAGTTGAGGGTTGCACATCCATATTCCAAGTGAAAAATAAAACAGCAATAAACAAGAGTTTTATATAACAAAATAAAAATAAATTCTGCTAGACATTTTCAAAACAGAAATCTCAGCTTTTCTCACACATTAGGCAGGTTTAGTATGTTTCAGATCAATATTTTATATGTGGCATAATAGGCCTCCTTTTTCTTTAAACAGAGTTGATTTGAGAAGGGAAGGCAGAGAGGTTTTATTGCTGTCTAACTGGTATTGATTTCATAACTGCTGAATTTAGAGCAAAAGAGGCTCCAGTAAAGGAATACATTTTTATTTCACATGACACTTTCCTTAAGGAGAACACAGCAAAAAGAGGGCAAAGAAGGATTTCAGGAAGCTCATTAGCAGAGATCATAAAAATCAAAGAAACAGGGAGAGAATTAAGGAAGGCTGGCATGGCTATTCCAGAGGAAGGATAAGCCTTATCTATGTCTTTCCTGACAGATGATTCTCTGAACTGCTCTTAAAAATATCCAGTGTCAGAGAGACTAAAATCTTCCTAGGTGATCTGCCCTCATGTTTAAATGACCTTATACTAAAAAAAAGATTTCACTGACACCTGACTTAAATTTCTGTAGCTTTAATTCTACAACTGTCTTTTCCCTTTGACTTGTTTCACACAGAGTTGTGAATTATCTGAGTTTGTTATTTTCTTGAAGTCTATTGTCTTTCTTCTCCTTCTTTCCCTTCTTTAGACAAGAATACCATTGTTCAATGATCAGTGCCACCTTACCCTCTCTCTCCTTTCACATCATTAATTCCCTGTTGTTGCAATAAACTGTAGAAGACTATTCCCTCAGCTTCCTGTCTCCAGTTTATTTCAAAAACTACATAGTCTATGTTCGGCTGTATTAGCTGGCACCTCCATTACTCCCAGCTTCTGATGATTCTTCTGTTTGCTCAGACTAAACCTTTCTTCTTGATCTTTGTGGCTTGGTAGTCTAAGGTAGATTGAAAGAGAAACCATGGGATACATTCATATCATTAGACTTATATTGTCATCATTATTCAGACACTTTCATTCAGTCTAACCTCTCTATCTGCTGAAGCTGGAACAAATATATATATCTTTTAAAAAGAACAACTCTTCAGATTTTCCTCATTTATTCCTCTTGAACAGTAATTTTCCCTATTAATATTCTAGCTATGCCAGTTATCCTGCTATTTATAGCAGTTAAGTTGTAGTTTTTATAATGCTTTATGTTTTTAGTCCACATGGTTTATTCTCAGTATCTCTTGCACTGGAACATAGACATGAAAACAG
>NW_010355965.1:0-2753 GCF_000700745.2 Antrostomus carolinensis | reverse complement strand
CATCATAAAAAGCCACCAGATTTGTCAGGAAACAGCCTATGGTTTGGAAGGGGCCCTTTAGTGAATCACTGTGAACTAAATTTTTTCTTCATTGTTTGTATGTCAAGTGTTTTATATTCCATGTGGCTGTTAATCATGTTTTTCTCATTGCAACTGTCTTAATGTAATGTGATTAGCACTAGTGAAGTCTCTTTATTGTCTTCTGTTGATCTGCTCTTTTATTAATTCCTTTACTGAGACTTTTTCTATATTCTTTTTCATGTCCTTTTGCTTTCACAGATTTTTTGTACTCAAAAAGCTCAAAAAATTGTTTTCCTTAATAATTCATTTTAAAATGCAAGAAAAATTGAGTCAAAAAGTTATTTTGTACTGTCCACTAAGAGACATGGATCTGGGATATCAGCTGAGGTCAAGACTCAATGCAGGCACTGCATGAGTTGAAATCTCAAGAAAAAAACAGCTAGAAAGCCAGAAGAGAAATGAAAACTGCAGCACTATGTCATAGCTGGTGCCCGCATATGCAGTGATCACCTGCAATGGTCTAGTCAAAGACAGACTGTTGAAGAGATGGCTCCTACATATACTGAGAATGATGAATGGTGAGGAGGAGGTTTGATCTCAGTTCTGCCAGTCATCCTCACAGTGATAACTCAGATGACCAGTGAGAAGAAATTAAGGTGAAAGTGGTTGCTTCCATGATAAAAACCAAATGCTGGATGTCCACCCTCAGACAACTGCAGAAACTTTTACTACCTTGGAGATAACTGACCTCCAAATAAAGTTTTCAGCTAAGCCTGGAGAATGCACTCTGAGAATAAATGGCAAATTTATGGGGAAAAGGAGCAAATCAGACAACCTCACTGTGGATGAGGCTCAAAATTTAAGATTAGGACCACTGGTACTCAACTACATCAGGCTGCCTTCCTGTGGGGGTCTGCTGTCTGTCAGGTCAGGCAGCCCCCAGCAAGGGGATGGGGGGGAATTGTTACCCTCAAAATATTGTTAATGGACAGCAGTTAAATGTCTATATTAGATTAGTTTCTTCTTTTTCATGGATTTCTTAGCAAGCTGTTGCCTTTCTGTGTAGGATTAATAGTTTTTTATTATTTTCACCTTCATTTACAGCCCCAGGTGCCTGTGATTTTTAAATGTTTGTAGAAAGGGTCGATTGGACCTTTTTTAGTGTCTGTGGGGAATTGAGGCCAGTGTGATCATGCTGTCTGTGTTTACATATGTCTGTGTCCACTGGATGATTTTAACAGAGAAGTTATTGAAGACATCAGGTTCAAGCATATTTCTTGGAAACAAGTGAATAGAGAGAAGAGAAAGAGCAGTCCCTTAGAGTGAAAGATTAGAAAATTGTTCTTTATCAGATGCCAGGAAGTCCACATAGGCAACTGCCATCAGAAATCAAGTTTCAAGAAAACCACTTCTTTAAAGAACTCTATTTTAATTCGTTTTTTTTAAGCTAGAATTGAATGATTTTGAATTTTCCTGATTTTTTTCCTCCATCCTAGCCAGTGTAAGCTTACTTCTGCAGAATCAGTAATGTTTTCTTATTTTTATTGCTCTGTCCTGTTTCTTAATGTTTACTACAGGGTTTTCAAATAGTCACAGACACAGGTTTTGGGTTTGCTTTCTCAGGGACAAAGGGTAGATATTTTTGGCTTTAACAGTTCCTCATACACCTCTTTTCACTGAAGTCCAGCCACATATGCAGGATACAATGCTGGGCAAGTCCTCCTTCCCCTTCACAGCTCCAAGTATTATTAGTTCCTGATGGCAGTAAAAGGCTTAGCAAGTACTGTTAAGGATTATTCCTGACAGCATGTTCAGAAATCTTTACTTGGTCCTTCTGTTTGATTTCCAGGACAAATTTCTGGGCCAGAACTCTCCATTCTCAGTACATTTAGTACTGGAGTTCAGCCTGGGAGAAGAAGTGCAAATCAACCCTCAGCTATGCAATTTTGTCTTTGCACTTTCCCACTGATAGCTTTTTTCTTGATCTGTGCTGAGCTTTCTGGAAATCTAATTTGTTTTAAAATGTACTTAAGCCCAGAGATTTTGTCTTCAGATTCCCTAGCTCTTTGTTGTACTTCATTTACTGGTCCTTAATTTCATTCGAGTCCTTTTAAAAATTGAACTTTCAACCTATTAGCTAGTGAAGTAGCTCCATATACTTTATTTACTGTCTTCTTTATCTGAGGGTGCTCCACCATTAAATCTTTTAAAGAAGACAATATGGCTATTTTGGAATCTAGCTCTTTGCTTGGGGAGAATAGAGATTTTTTCATAGCCTTTTATTTGTCTGGTTTAAATTTAAAGTGCTTTCCTGTAAATTGATCTCATTCCTTTCCATTTCATCTTAAATTTAATAGCTAAGGTACCTTATTTTGTTATGAAATCTTGCTCACTCTTTTTGCAGTGTACCTTATTGGCCGGTATGGGAGACGTATACACTAGCATTTCACTAGCTTTTTTTGCTTTGTTGCCAAATGGCTAATAGCTATACAGGAAATATTAGTCCCCTTTTGATTGTAAAAGACATGTAATCAAATATCTTATTGGTAATGAATGAATACATTTGCTCTTCTGCTTCTTAAAAATCAGTGTTCCAATACTGCTGGAACTGGAAGGAATCTGTGTATGTTGAAGACTTAGTTTAAGGAAGGTGAATGGTCTAATTGTTGTTGTGCACGTGTAGAACTAACTACATCCACAAAACAACTGAATTGTACTTACTTTTCCAGGGG
>NW_010355964.1:0-2736 GCF_000700745.2 Antrostomus carolinensis | reverse complement strand
GGGGGTCACACACTGTGGGGAAAAAGGGAATTGATTAGAAAAGAAGAACATGATTATCCTGTTCAGGTGAGAATCAAAATCGCTTCTTCTGGGACATCAGTACAAGAATTAACTTCGTGTTTGTAGTGCAACAAATTCACATGAAGTTGCTGCCTGGCTTCTTGCCTCTTACATCAGCTCAAGGCTCCCACTTCTCGCTCGGCTCCCACCTGGGTCCCATCTCCAGGGAGAAGACACCTCAGTGCTTTCAGCCCATGAGGTGGTGACCATCATCTCATTCCCCAGAAGCAGATGCTGAAGGCAGGTCACCTACCAACTGCTGTTTCTGAACACTGACACTGAGGTTTCTTCTCAGCACCGCGTTACACACACCTTTATCACAAAATGGTAACGCGGGAACCCAGCTCGCATCAGCCTGGCACTCGGTCGAGGGCTGGCCCCTGATGACATAGCCTGGATCACATGCCAGTCTCAGTTGGGTCCCAACTCTGTAGTCATTTTTGCTTTTATAAATCTCTCTTCCATGAGCAGTATCTGGTGTTGGGCAACGAGGTTCTAGAAACAACAGAAAATAGAGGCTGTCATGTAATTCCAGAAAGAACTCCAGTGAAGATGCTTTCTCTGGAGAAGACAGTTAGCAAGAACATCTGAACTCTGACAAAGGAAGGTGACTCTCATCCAGATGCAGGTCTCAACTCTCTCTTTGTAACACTAAAGGAGTTTCTGCTTCTACAGTTGGATTTTTCTGAACCTGTTGGGAAAGGCACATGCTGCAGAGCTGGGTTCATGCCTGACCGAGCTGAGCCTTGGGGCTCTTGGCATCACACACCGTTATCATCCCAGGGGCTGAGCACCTCACAGGTACCATTAGGGTCCTTGTCCACGGTCTGATGCTGGCTACAATGTGGGGTGGAATAGGCTCTTTCCTCCTGGTAAGGTTTTCCTGAGCTTTTAGGCTCATTGCTAGGTTATTAGTTTCAGCACTGCCAGTTACTTACGCTGCTGCATTTTCTTCTGAGAGGGGAAAGGAGTTGAGAACATCCTCTGCTCCCAGGCCTCATGTCAGCAAACCAGCCCAGCTGTCGCCCAAAGCACAAACCACATCCCCTTCCAGCTGGGTAAATGTCTCTCAGGCTTCTTAGGAACCTCCTAAGCCTCTAAAAGGTACTAACACCCCAGCATCCCTTCCCATACTGCCTCCCCAGACACCAACTCAGCCCCCTGCCAAAACCCCACAGCAATCCCCAGGCAACAGGATGAATCTGGACCTTCTGCTGCCTTTCTTCCCAGTTAATGCAGGAGGACTAGACCTGGGGACATATGGCAGTGGAGCACAATTCTCCTTGGCTACTACTACCACCATCTAAAGCCACCTGTAGATTTTTCTGCAAATATCAGCAGAAAACCAAGCTGTGCAGTGACCCAAACCTTTGCAGTGAAAAATTGGTTGTTGTCAATGTGCTTTACTACCTCTCACCTACCTGGAGTGCACTCTGGTACTGCTGGATCCCATGTACCATCACTTGTACACCGAAGGACAATGCTATTGCCATGACCTTTGAAAGCATAGCCATCATTACACGTCACTTCAAGTCTGTCTCCATACACATAATTGTCTTTAACTTCCCATACATGTAAGGGCTTTCCATTGCTGATGTCTAGGTCTGGGCAACGAATTCCTGAGAAACACCAAACATTAGCAAGTGTGAAACCATGGCAAAGCCATCTGGATGGCAGCAAATTCATCGTGAATAGGATGAATGCTTTGTAAGACAAAGTCACATCACAACACTAAATCTGTCCCAACACCATCCCTGGGTGCTGCTGAGGGACAAGGTGTTTGCAAGGGACTCTGCAACTGTGACCTCCCCTTGGATGGAGCGAGGGGCCCAAGCATAGCTGGGAAATAAAGCAGAGAAAACCCTGTGGTTGGGGAATAAATCAAAGGAGATCAAGAGCCACAGCAAAGTCCAGAGACATGCCAAGCTGGGCACCAAGAGCATCCCCTTCTCCCCCACTCCACAATCTGCACAAGAGCAGACCACGTACAGCTCCTTCACTTGGTAAGAATTTTGTTGAATCCCAAGAGTAAGAAGCCAAAGGAACACACACTCACTTTCACAAGGATGAGGAGTTTCAGACCAGGTAAAATCTGGAAGACACTTAATGTGCCGCGTGTTTTCTCCTGGGCTGAACTGGTGGCCCTCGCTGCACTCGTAGGTAATGACAGTCCCCACAGGAAACAAATTGCCAGCAAGTCTTGCTTTGACAGCATTAGACACATCCGGAGGGTTGTCACAGCTACCTGGGAATGAAATAGCCATTTAAGGACATTGCCAGTAATAAATCAGTGAGGCCCATAATGGTACAGAACAGAAGAGAGAGAATTGGGGTAAAAATCATGGGGTCCCATTGTTCTGAGATGCACTTAATTGTCTGGGCTCAGTAATGCTGAAGAGTGAATGCAAAGGAGACAAATGAAAACATACGAATCATTTCCGACTGCACGGTAATTTTCACTATTACAACGAAATGTTAATTTCTAATGAAGTTTATACCACGTGAGGCTCTACCAGCAAACTTTAAAAATATTAAATATAGTCAGGTTCATTGAGTCCCTTTGAATCCTACTGAGAAATGCTCACCAGCTTGAATGGGACAAGGCTTTAGTCTCTGTGGCCCCAAGTCCTAAATTCCTAAAGTCACCTCAGTGCTACAGAGAGATCAGCCAGGAAA
>NW_010355963.1:0-2767 GCF_000700745.2 Antrostomus carolinensis | reverse complement strand
CTAATATCCAACCTAAACCTCCCCTGGCAAATATTCCTGTGCAGGCAGGACTGAAATCCTACTAGATCATGTCCTGAGACTGCACGCTTCAAACAGAGCTGTTAGCTAAATCCACGCTAGCTATGTACACAAAAGCCCTGAGCACCACCAAGACCCTTGACCAAGCAGGTTGTGTTCACCTCTGGGAACCCCTGGGGTACACAAGCAGCTTTGCTACAGAGCTAGCCAGGCAGACAGCCCTCACTTTGGAGTCAATCTGCTGACTGCAGGCAGGAAGGGCACGGTGCCTGCCAATACGCTGCTTCCCATTGAAGACACTAACTCTGAAGATCCTCATCGTGTGAATGAAAGCAATTACAAACTATTTAATAAGGAAAAGGGAGCTGAAACCTTGTTTAGATTTTAATCTTCAGGGCGCGTCCGTCTGCGGGCAGCCAGCCAGCTCAGCTCTCCCTCTGCACGCTCCGGGGTGCTGCAGTGGGCCCGTCTCTGCCGCGGGTTTTCAATGTGCTTTGAGTTTTTAAAGCAGCTTCAAGGTATGTAACAGGATAGAGAGTCTCTGCCTCTCAGCAGTGCTCCAGAGAGCAGCTCCTGGTGAAAACCATCACCCTGCCAGGTGAGCAGGAGGCTGTGCTATGGGAAACAAGCTGAAGAGCTTAGTTTGGGTGCCTGGGGGCAGGTGGGTACCACACATGCAACCACAACAGTGGGCACCATCATCAGTGGTCCCAGCAGAGGAGCCAAGAGATGGCTCAGGAACCACAAACTCCTCTGTTCCCCTTTAGCAGGGAGCGATCCCCACAGATCCCAGCCCATGGGCTGAACAAGGGAGTAACTACATCTGTGCTCTTGGCTGTCCCCACAGGCAAGTGAGAGGGAGAGGGTGATAGATCCTTGCCCACTCACCCAGTCATCTGCAAACGAGCTGAAGTACAGCCAGACCAGCACTCTCTGCTAATAAATTCTTCAAGTGTCTGAAATCAGCAGCCCATCACTTAATTGGGAACGATTCTGCTTTCCATATAAGCCACTTAAAAAAAGATGTAATTATACCTCAGGAGATGAAACACTATTCTTTAAAAGCTGACTGCAGTGGCTATTACCTGCAAACACACAGAAGAAAAACCTGCCAGCCATCATCCTCCTTTTTGATGGCTCAACTGCAACTTTAAAATGTTAATAACAATTTTTTTAGCCTGCTGTTGACAGGAGTTTGCAGGGCACCTGCGGTAACAGGCCCTTTGTGCCTAATAGCCACCTTGCCCTCTGTTCATCTCTGTGATGAGCTGGATCCAACCTTGGCCTAAGTTCTGAGGACTAAATGAATGCCCTGGGAAAGGAAGCAGAGCTGCTTTGATCCTGTAAACACAGCTTTCCTGGAGAGTGCCACAGGGTGCCTTTGGACTCCTGAACTGTCCACACAGCCCAGACCAGCCACCAAGTTCATGTTACAGCACTGCTGTTCCCAGTGCCTCGCTCCCCGCTCTCCGGACGGGATCTCCCTTTGATGTCTGAGGCACCAGGATCACTTTACTGGGCTGGTCCCTGGGAGAGCTGCATGGTGAGATGCTCCGTGCCAGAAAATCCTCTGTCAGTCAAACCCTTTCTGGACAGGTACCCCACAGCTGACCCACGCACTGCTGCCTTCCCCTGTCCACACAGCAGGGAGTGAAACTCTTGATACCTCAACAGACAGGTCATTAATAGGTGACAAGCCACGTCCTAAACCAGTGGTGTTTTCCTTCAGCCCAAAGCACCACGTGGCATCACTTACACAACCAACAGCAAAGCAATCCTGTCCCACCTACAGTGATCCAGGACCCACAGCCAGAGACCACCCGTGCTGTCATGCTGCTTCCCGAGGAGCTCTCCCATGCTCCTCCTGTTCCTAGGTAAGAAGCACAAAACTCACTTCACCAGCTAGGAATCTGTGTACTAATAGAAGACTTGGGCAGCGACCTGAACGCTGGCCCTCAGCTGCAAACATGACTGAGGTCAGGCATGAGGAAGAATATCCTGGTTTAATGATAATTGATGCCTATTCTGACCTTCACAGTCCTCAAATTAAAGTGTATTTAAAGCTTGCAAAAGGTTTGAATTGTCTTCATTGGAACCTCCTAAACTCTGCTGAAAATTTTGTCATCTGGACCTAAATCAGGGTCCAAGTCCCTACCCTCCAGCCTATATGGTGAAAGGTGGCACCTCAGTTTAACACTCAGCAGATCAAGCCCAACTTTTAGAAACCCACAGGAAGGAAAGCCAGGGAGAGAAAGCTTCTCCACGTAGGTAACACGCAGCCAGAAGACACCCTGCTCCAGAAAGGCAGTATTGAGGTTGCAGGATTGCTAATCCAAATCTGGGCACTCCTGGTCAGACTGTCCTCCGGGGATCTGGATTAGGCGTGGGCACATACCTGCATTTCTCTTGCATTAGCCAGAGCACACAATGCAAACTTTGTGCCAGTGATATGCTTTTTATGTTCGCTGTTACCTGATCTGCTGTGAAGCGAGGGCAGCGTGGATAGACTGTACCTGATCTAGCATAAACCCTGCCAGAATTAAGTTAACTCTTTAAATTCATGTCAGCAAGTCGGAACAGGTAAAGGAAGTTTATGCTGGATTAGCACTCTGTGCCCAGTGGCTGTGACATTTTTGAGCCAGCATTTTTAAAACTAGATTTATTTCACCTTTGAACTCTGATTTGAATGCCATCCCATGCCTGGGAAGGAAGGACACTTCCATCCCACTGTCTGCACGTGGGGAAATGA
>NW_010355962.1:0-2771 GCF_000700745.2 Antrostomus carolinensis | reverse complement strand
TTCTATGATTCTGTGATTCTATGATTCTATACTCATGCCCAGTCTCAGAGCTTCCAAAGTGGATCTCTGTCATTTAGCATTTCTGAATAGTTTTCAGGTTTTTTGTTCTAATTTATTAGAGGTGTAGAGTAATTTAGATTGGAAGGGACCTCTGGAGATGATGTGGTCCAGCTCCATGCTAAAAGCAGGACTAATTTAAGTCAGGTTGCTCAGGACCTCGTCTGGTCAAGTTCTGGGTTTCTCTGAGCATGGAGGTTCAAAAACCTCTTTGTGCAACCTATTCCAACCACATTGTGGGGACTTTCTACAGATTAGCATGTGTTGTTCCTGTGTTTTGAAGAAAATACCCCTGAAGATCAACCAGCTGTTCTAGGGGCCACTCTTCACTTTTGGGCAGTTTCATATCTCGGAACACACTGAAATCTACTGCCCTAAAGTTCAAGATTTTTATTCTGCTCTTCATCTGGCTTCCTTCTCTTGGGGTCTTAAACTCCACCATCTCATGAGTTCCGTAGAAAAGGTTGCCATCAACTGTCATATCCCTGGCTGTTTTTTCCTTATTTGTAAAGAATAGATTACATACTCAGATGTCATCACACACATATTTATGTATATGGAGAAAGTATTCTTATGGGTAATCTATAAACCACTAAGAAGTTTACACAGTGTGTTAATCACCAGTAACTATCAAGAGTCCAACAGCTGTAGGAACAATTTCATTTTATGGTCCTACTTCCCTACCCATATTCCTAATTCATTTGTGTTCAAGCAAATATAAGCAGTTTGCAACATCGTATCTCCTGGGTTTTTTGAGTACTATCATGCAAGAAATAAAAGTATTTGGAAATTAACTCAACAGTTAACTCAAGTGCAGTTATTTCTTAAGGTATTTGAGAATTATTTTATCTTGCAAGCTAGGAGAAACCATAGTGTTCTGATCTATTGCTGACAAAAGTCATGCTTTGAGTAGATCACCTTGGTCACCTCCAGAGGCCGTTTCCAACCAATGTTTCTCAGATTCTATTATTGACACTTTTACTTTTAAGGATTCTGTTACCATTTATGATGTTTTCATAAGATGAGTCACAATTCATATCCATTCTGATATGAAATAAGTCTTATAAAATACGGGGTAACCTGTTAAAGGTAAAGTGCTGTATATATGTAATTCTTAAAATCCTTATTTTCTGAAATTTTCAAATTCTTGAAACAAATAAATTGAAACTAGTTTCAATACTCAAGTCCTTAGCTGATTGTTAAATGAAAGTTAGAAAGACAGAGCCATACAGAGCAGAATTAACATATTATAAACCTAGTTTTGCTCAACTTCCTTCTAAAATATGTATTGTGTAGTTTTGAGATAGTTGCAACATAGACTATCATGTGGTCTAAATGCGATTAGCCTCAGCATGAGAGGGTGTGGTTAAGACATTGAAGGTTTTCTATTTATTTGACACTTGGATAAACATTTCAAAAGTTAAGCATCCAAATCCACACTGGGTAAAAATTTGCTGTGTTTCTTTTCACAAGCACTATTCAAAAGTCTCATTATTTTATATCAATACCTAGAAGTGGACTTAGATTCCTAAATTTAGACCTCTGCCTTAGGATGTATATGACCTGTTTATTTTTTGTAACTTATTCATTACTGTGTGCTCAGCATCCGTATGCTCTAAAAAGCTAGATCTTTGTCATGCAGATATATGGTTGTTTAATTTTATAGGTATGTTAGTATGTGTAAAACTATGGGCAAGGTTTCAGCTCTGCGAACTTTCAGAGTACTGAGGACTTTGAAAGCTATTTCAGTAATACCAGGTAAGGAACGACATGTTTTACTGATTTGCTCTCTGCTTCAGTGGTATGCTATTTCTAATTCCAATCCTGTTCTTGTCTTCTCCAGTTTTGTGGTCATATTTTGTCATGGTTAACAGGATCCCAAGGTGTCACTGTTTTGTTATCTGTAGTAACTCTCTGCAGCATCCTAACAGAATATTTTTTATCATCTTTAATCAAAATGATTTTAACACAGGCAAATTTTTGTATTTTTTACTTTTTCTATCCCATCACTACTCCCCAGTTTTACTTAGCCCTGTGCTTTCTCTTTTACTTTTGTCTTTCCTGAGCATCACACCCTATTCAGTATGTTATCTTAACGTAATATGACTATACCATTAAATTTCTGGTTTTGCATTGTACTTGATTAGCTTAATCTTCTATGGTTTATTTCCCAGAATGCTGACTTCACAATATTTCAGGGTTTCATTTGTTTGTTTACTGACCACAGCTACTATCTGGATGAGCACAATAGTTTCAACATTATTTTGAGTATTCTGTCCAGGTATTCAATATTTTTGTAAGTCATGCCACGAATTAGGATACTGAAGTATGGAATTCAGAATCTAACCGCAAAAACTCATTTGAAAATCTATAAATGGCTATATATCCCGTTGTCATAATATATGTTAACTTTACCATTTCTATGTAATTAAATATATATTTTTATTTTGCTATGGAATTGTAACAGGAATTGAATATAGGAAGTGTTTAACTTTTAATGTCAAAACTGTGCATCAACACTTTTCCTTTTGAATTCACTGTGGAGAACAGAGATTAAATGTAATTTCACTCTTTTCTTATGAAAGACTCCTAGAAAAATCCTGGATATCACTCTGCCTATGTCATATTTCAAATTCAGTTATTCTGACAGAATATTAGTCTTCAGTTTATATATAACCTATTTTCACAGAATGGTTGAGGTTGGAAAGGACCTC
>NW_010355961.1:0-2579 GCF_000700745.2 Antrostomus carolinensis | reverse complement strand
CATCCTCATGACATTCGCCCTTTGCATATTTGACGTAACTCAGTTTTTCTGAGGAGGGTTATTTTGCGTGTGCATTCTGGAAAGATGGCAGCAACAATCTCTCTGGGTTTGGGGTCTTTCAGAAAACCTTCATGTTATTACAACTCCAGATTAAATTAGTGCAACGTTTACTTAAAAATCTGCCTTTGGAGATTATTGGGAAGCTAGTACAGAATGTATCCAGCAGTGTGAGGGTATTAGGTTATTCAAATAGCTGTTACAGCAGAAAGTCCCAGACGTGGTTTTTAATAGACTTTTAATTTTTAATAGCCTTCAAATTTGTGTGATAGAAAACCAAACTGATTCTCTGAAAATAGTATTTTATTAGATTCCACTTGCTGACACTAATGCTGTAAAAACCCTACTAATGTTTTTATTGTTTCTGTGTATGTATGAGGAGGTGCCTCATACATACGTAGCCTTATTTTTGCTTTTTTTCCCTTTTCCCTTTTTTTCCTTTTTTTCATGAGAGAGTGTCATTTGATAATAGTGTCTAGATTTTTAAACACTGACAGGTGTTTATCTGGTGCTTTTGCTGAAAAATGCTGAATTTCAGAACTGATTGTTCCTTGGTAGTCTGGTGGTACTAGATTCCACTAATGCACAAAATGCTGCCAAGTCTACATGTGATCTCAGACAGCAGAATGGTTGTGTAGTTATCACCGCAGCTGAGAGTCTCCCTGTGAACTTCTGTTGTGGTGTACGTGCATACAACAGATAGGACTACATTTTTATTATGCTTGCAGTGTCTTTGTTAGTGTATTTTTTTGGCAAAACATTGTGCTTTTCTTTAAAAGTTAGTGTCTTGCCCTACTTTTAAATTGTTAACCCTACCACAGCTGAAGTCCCTGGGCTCTTCTTTCCACCGGTATTTTCCTTACATGAGTTAGACTGTCCTGCCCACTTGCACTTTCCCAGGAACCCAGGCTCTTCTGTGTTTTACATTTGCTCCACTAACTCCACTATATACCATTTCAAGAAAAAGTTGGCAAAACCAGTGATATATATAAATAAAGTAGTGTAAAATAGCGATTAAACCTTGAGAGAATATAGAAAAAATGCATTAATGTCATAACTGTAGTAACTATGATAAACATTTTTTGGCTTTCAGGTTTAAAAATGTCTGACCAGAAAAATATTGTACACAGAGCCCATTGTATTGAAAAGCTACTTTCTAAGAACAATTTCCAAGATGTTGAAGAACATCTTAAAGAGCTTGAAGATGTTGATATGACTATAGAATATCTTCAGGGTACTGAAGTTGCCAAGGCTGTATACCGAGTACTCAAGAGCTGCCCTTCAGTAGGGTTGAAAAAGAAAGCAAAACAGTTATTATCAAGGTGGAAAGCACTTTACAAGAATAACTGTGCTCAGTCAATGCAAGTTAAAAAGTCAGTTTCTGGGTATGTAAAAGAGGAAATTGAACATCTCAATGTGGTTCCTAAAGAGCAGTCGCTGTCTGAAGGACCATGTCAGCACGGGGCATTAGGTGCTACTAGTTCTGAAGTTTTGATCCCATCACAAGCTGTTAAAAATGTGTTGCATACCGATGCAGAAGGCAGCGTGAATCAGCTTGCTTCACCTGAGGAGCGACTCACTGATAATGAAGATGCGAAACCTCTTGCTAACGAAGCAAGTCTGCAGCAGGATCCAGTGAGAGTTCTGAGGTGTAAATGTACGGACCTTCTTTATAAAGCTTTGGCTGGTTCTGACAAAGACAAAGAAGAAACTGATAAATGGCTAGAGCTATCTAAAGAAATTGAAGAACATATTTTTGCTCTTCATGCTAAAAATGACAAAAAGTATAAAAATTGCATCAGAAGCAAAATCTCTAACCTGAAGAACCCTAAAAGTTGCCACTTAAAACATAACCTTTTTTCAGGGACTTTGAGTCCAAAGGCTTTTGCTGAGATGACAGTGATGGAAATGGCCAGCAATGAACTGAAAGAGCTCAGGGCTCTGTACACAAAATCATCTGTTCAGGAGCATCAGCTTCCACAAGTTATTAATGGCACACAGACAAACAAAATAAAGTGTAGGCGCTGTGAAAAATTTGACTGCACTGTCACTATGATCGCCAGAGGAACTCTCTTTCTTCCAGGCTGGGTGCGAAACACAAATCCAGATGAACAGATGTTGACTTATGTTATTTGTAATGAATGTGGAGAACAATGGTACCACAGCAGATGGATTTGTTTGTAATGCTACCCCTCTTTAATAAGGGGCTTAGAAACATAGATATGAGAAGGTATCTCTGCTGAAACTGTGCAATTTAAAATTTTTAATTGATATTATGTAGATGCTGTCACTAAAAAGTGCAAAATCAGTTTTTAAAAATTGCTGAGTTATTTTTGAAGATGACTTGAATAAATCTATGTGGTTTTAAGAAATGTCAGTATGTAAAGAAGTAAAAGTAAGAAGAGGAAAAATGGTAACACTGTATCAGAGAGAGGAACTGGTAAAGACACTAAAAATGTTCCGAGTGCTGTAGTTTTCTTCCCACAGGTACCCAGTATTTGGAATTGTCATTATCTTCAGCA
>NW_010355960.1:0-2570 GCF_000700745.2 Antrostomus carolinensis | reverse complement strand
ATATATACACACACACACTTAGGAAGATAAAATCTACAATACATTATCAAGGGGGAGAGGAAACCTTCCCAATGAGACCTATTATATAATAGCTCCCCTTGGGAAGTCATAAGCACATAATTTCTTGAAATTCTGAACATGAGCTTTTTCAAAACCAACAAGTGTGCTCTGGAGAGAAAACCTCTACTGGCAAGGAACTGGAGCATTTAATAGTCCTTTCCTATCTCTACAGTTTGTGACTCTGTAAAGTTCTCTAGGGGCTAAAAGAGCCATGGAGATTTTGACAATGAGTTCCAGTAGTTTGCTGTCAGTCACAAGTGGAAAAACAGCTGAGAAGTTACTAGAACAGTTTATGCAATTTCCCAAACTAAGTCAGACTAAGCAACCTGTCACCTTGGTACATACAGCCCAGAGTGGAAGTGATTAATATCATGTAACATCTGAGCATACTTGTCTGCTGTAAAGACCTATGCCTTGTCATTAACAAATACATTGTCCATTAATTCCTTATTAATTTGATGAGGAAAATTCAGAAAAACAAAGATGAAGACAATCAAAACTTATGAGGCAGGGGAACAATATTTTTTCTTTTTTTCCAAGCTTTTTTTTCCAGTGCACCCTTGTTGACCCAGATATCTCCAGGTCCCGGTCTGCAACCAGATAGTCAAGGGCAACAGCTTTGCTCAACAAACAAGCTTGTGTACCCACTGCATGTGGGTTTTGCCTATGAATCACTTTCTGATGTTGTTCCAGTTCTTTTCTGTGCATTTATTAAAAACCAAGAGTGGGATGGACATCAGACGAAAGATGGCTCAGTAGAAGCTGCAATTTCATATGGAATTGCTTCAGGACTTATCAGTCTGAAGAAACTGCACAGATGTTGTATTTCTAAGCACTGACTTATCACTGAATATGTACTGTTTCAACATAATTTATATTTCAGTCTTGGGATTTCCCTGACAACCTCCTACAAATCATTTCTAGCTGTTAATGTCCTTTCAGATTTAATGATTCTGGCTTCTCTGACAGTTTTATCCTTAATGTGAAATAAATGCTTTCCTGATGCTTCACTCTGTGTTGCTAATGCGTTAGTAGCTTAGCAATTTTATTCGTGTTTGTCTTTTGGTCTTTAGAGGCTAATCAAAGCTGACCGCTGAAGGCCACAAAGTGGACCCTGCTGGCTTCACTGAAAGTTAGACAAGTCTCCTGGCTAGATGGGACTGCTGTGGTCACTGAGGCAGAAGTGGAGAGGGATAAATCTCAAAGGAAGCCACTCCTGCTGGATAAAGATAGACGAGTTACTTGAGAGACAAAATATTTTTGCCAGAGGAAGTAGAAAAAAGAGAAAGTATTTGGGCTCTTAGGACATCATCACTGGCACAGGATGAGCTGCATTAAACATAGGCCAGAGGAGGGAAAGTTTTTGCTCAATAAAACTTCTTTGACTTTATACAACCAAATATGCAGGTTTCAAAGTGTACACAATCTAGTCACAGCACCACAACTTGAATAACCAGCCCTCGTATATCAATCATGAGGATTTACTCCAGGCACAGCAAGGTCTGATATTTATTTACTCAGTCCTTGAAAGAAGGAACATCCTTGACTCAAGTCAGAAATTCTCCATAAGACTCTACTGATTCCCTCTGCTCCTATAATGAAGGAGAAAACCTGTTCAAAATAATCTTTGAGCTACAGTTCCCTGACCTGTCAAATGTTTGATTCAGTGAGACTGGCTCCAATCTAATGTCAGCAGGACAAATGGTCTTCTCTGGAAAGTTATCATCTTTGCAAAGATTAAATCTGTACCTCAGGATTTGCCTTTTCTGACCTGCAAATCTCTATACCATAGTCTCTAGGGACTGATTTTTACAGGAAGATAAGAGTTATGTGGTTTGTCTCCTTGAAGTTTGGTATAAAGAGAGGCTTCTCCAGAGGCTGTCACCAAACATTCATCCCTGTCTTTTGAATAGGGAGAAGTACATGGAGTCTAAACTGCTGACTTTTGTGTCAAACTTCGATGCTTAACGTTAGGTGACATGAATATCTCCATCCTCATGGTGTTTCTGCTACAATCAACTTTCATAAGGATCCAGGAAATTTGAGGTCCTTAGCCACAGAGGTAGAAGAGTGTGTTTCCATCAAGAAAATGGTGATCTAGGCGACACAGCTGTATGGAATACCTGAAACACTGGTAGCACATTCTACTACTGATAGAGGACAGAGTTTTCTAACCCAGACTTCAAGGAGTACAAATTCTTTGTCTGTATTATGCAGACTACTTAGGGATGCACATTGCTCTACAAACATGATGACAGAAAAGCAAGACACTCAAAGAAGCATTTTCCCCATGGCAAGACTTCCTTCTGTCCTGTTTGGGTGATTTTTCTGTGCCTGCTTAAGGTGATCAATACATCTTCAGAACAAGACAATGCAAGAAAACAACCTGCCCCAGAAGCACAAAATGTGAGGTGGATAAGGGACTCTTGTCTCTAACACAGCAAATGCTTCAGAGAACCTGATTTTTCATGCTCACTGTTTCCTTCTCTGATTTTTTAAATATCTTTCCT
>NW_010355959.1:0-2719 GCF_000700745.2 Antrostomus carolinensis | reverse complement strand
CTGGACCCCTCCCTGTGCTGGGCATCACGCTCCAGCCAAGGGTTTGCCCCTTACTGGAGCATCCTTGCCCATCACCCCCAGCAAACCAGCTGGAACTGGGAAGTTACCAGGCTACGCAGGTTTGAAGAAAGGGAGACAGCATGACCCAGGTGGAGCTGCTTCTCCAGGGTTGCATTAGGACCACAGAGGCCACACCAAAGCCAAGCAGCAGCAGCAGCATCTCACCTTCTCTTGCAAAACCCCTCCACGCTCCTTGAGGAGGGAGTTGATCATGACGGTGGCTGCTCGGGAACAGTTCTTATCAGGATCCACCAGCCCCTCAAACATGGCAAGTAGGAGGCTCATCAGCTGGTCCGGAGGGACACGCTTCCCAATCACCTAGGAGAAGAGCAAGTGGAGTTAAGCAGCAGGTTTTTGTCACTCTTCAAAGACACCAGACCCTTCGATGACACCGGCAGAGCCCAGACACAGAGGTTCTCCAGCTGCAGGACACTGTTCCTCAGCTTAATGCCCTGCAGGAACATCAGCCAGGAGCCCAAATCGGTGGTAACGGAGAGAAACAAGGGCCAGATGACAGCCCTGAAGGAGGCCAGAGGCCACCTGCCCTATGTCATTGGCCAGATAACCTGGGGCTTCTCTTAGGATGGGTTGGGACAACACAACCAAGCCATTAATTCTACTCTGGAGACCACCCAACCATTAGGAGAGTGTTCCTCATCACACTCTCCAGACCTGAGGGTGGAATAAGCTGCTCAGGAGAGAAGTTTGTAGGGTGAGTGTCCACTGGAGTGACAATGTTTGAGGAATGGCAGCTTTTCCAGGACAAAAAAGATACAACCAGCTTCTCTACAGCTACAGGTCCTTCTGGGGCAAAGTTTGCAGAGCTCTCAGCGTAGACAATGGCCATCAAAGAGGAGTTCACCCGTGCTGCCCTCACAAAAGCAGAGTGGTGACCCCTCATCCCACCCCTCACCATCAGATCCCAGATGCTGTCCACGTCATTCCAGTCACAGTGGACCTGCAGCTCCTGAGCCAACCACCTCATGCTCCACAGGAAACAGGACCTCCAAGGCTTCCTTCAGCCACCAGCTTCCATCAAGGAGCAGGATGTACCAAAGCCTCCACTCTGGAGCATGCTGAGGCCCCAGGGAGGTCTCTAGGGCTGAGCTAGACCACCTCCACCATAGCTTGTAGATGACATGGACAGAAACTCCTTGCATTATCTAACAGCCAAGAACATTTGCAACCCCAGTGCTGGGACCATTGATGGGTGAAGAGCTCAGGCTGCACGTCAGACCCCTGGATGGAGGCACCAAGCCACAGTCCAGCCAGACATGAGTCCTTGCCCATGTCCACTGCACCCCCAGAGCATCTGCACAAGATGTCCTCGTTGGGTCCCTCATGGTCCTCAAAGAGGGGACCAGCATCTTCCCACTGCAGGGGAGATGTTCTAAGCATCCCCCACCCAGGTCAGGGGAATTCTGCAGCTAGAGGAGAAGACTGCAGCTGCTTGTTTCCTGCTACAAGACTGGGGCTCCCCACCAGCCTCCACGTGGGTCATCAGAACAGATGAGGCATCAAGTCCTCTGCATCTCCCACTCCACCACCCTGCAAAGACCATGGTCATGCTGGATTTGTCCTCCACCTTACCATGGCAATGTTGTTGCAGGTATGGAAGAGAACGGTGAAGTCAGGTTCCTCCAGACCTTTCTTCAGAGCTTTCAGCCCCTCCACCATCTCATCTCTGTGATCCCGGGCGAAACCTGGATTCAGAGGAAGCACTCAGCAAACAAACAGAGTTCCTCATATTTACACCCACGTGCTGCAGAGAGTTGGGTTTTAGTTGTGACCAGGTCCAGCTTCCAGGGAGGGACCAAGAAACAGAAGCTGCTGTCAAGGGCCAGAAGATCTTGCCCTGTAAGGAGCCACATTGCTCTGGAGAGCAGGACCCAGAGAAAAGTCCTCTCCTGGCGCTGTAAGGGTTGTGCTTTTCTCAAAGCCTCTGCTCAGATCATCTGAAGTGGAGGACTGACCTCTCCTGGAGAGAGGGAGAACATCAGGCTGAACACCAGCCTCAGAAACCTGCTCTGTTCTCAAGTGTTGGAGAAAGCCTCTGAAAACCATCACTGAAACCCTTCAGTGATGTTCTCCACCAGCCCTGTTTCTCCATCAAACCACATCTGCAGCTCACTCCTTTGGGATTGTGTACGTGGAGGGATGGAACATGCACCCAAGAAGGTTCCTGCTGCTGGAACCAACCACCCAGGTAATGAAACCCCCTTTCCTCCAGCACCCACGTGCCCACCTTCATAGCACAGCTGGATGTAGAGCAGGCAGTAGACACAGTCAACAGCATCCTGGCGAACACTGGCCAGGGAGTCCGAGCAGCGCGGGGAGAAGAGCGCGATCAGGACGCCGAGGTTGTAGAAGGGGATGACAGTCTGTAGGGATGACACAAGAGGTGACATTAGCACCCACCTACTGCCATGAAAACCCATGGGGAAGGATGGACACAGGAGGTCCTGACAGGAGCAAGAAGAACCAGGCTCGAGCGTTGGGTGTACTCACGCTGACATTCAGCTTGCTCAGGTAGAAGTCCAACAAGGCAGAGCTGACCTCCACCGCTCGCTGCCGCTCGTGTTCCTTGTTCGACTTGATCCAGGGGCCTAAATGCTACAGGAGAAAAGCATCAGCAGAGTGCCCAGGTGGCCAAGAAGGC
>NW_010355958.1:0-2587 GCF_000700745.2 Antrostomus carolinensis | reverse complement strand
GCAGCTTCAGCTCTTAAAGCGCCAACAGGAATTTACCTTTGGATGTCCTGAAATGGCAAAAGCAATTTGACTGTGGTTCAAAACATTGGATAGCTGTTCCAGTTTTAAATTTGTAGCAATGGAAATAAAATTGTATTACAGATTTTTTTGGGTTTTTTTCAGTCAGTCTTCAAGATCCTTTTCCTACTGGGAGAATTCATGCAGCTGATCTCATAATTAAGATGTTAATACAAATAGGAAATAAATGTTAATAAAAAATATAGTTGTACTTGACATGCTTCCAGAGAAAGACAAGCTTCACTATTTTATCTGTGAATTCAATGTGGAAGTTACAAACAGATTTACCAGGAACAAGACCTTTAAAGACAGTGCATAAATCATTGGTTATTGTCAAAAAATTATATTGTGCCATGCTTTCACACAGCTGAGTTCAATTAAATTTGCTGCCTGTTGATGTAGTGTTTTACCATGAAGTAACATTAAATACTATAGGGCAAATCGCTTCAGTCACATTGTGAGTAATAATTATTTTAATTATTTTTTTTCCTAATCTTGAAACATTTCTTTTTTTTTTAAGTGGTCTTTGTATATAAAGTGTATATCGTACAGGGATTACTGTTTATTTGTGGTTCTTCTCAATCTTCTTTGCCTTAGTTACCCTACTTTTAAATATTTTAGACTGAAATAATTGTCAAACAATACTTAACTGTAAAAGTTTCTAGGGCATTTGTCCCTCCTAAAGAAGGGAAGAATAAAAAGCTGAAAAGAAGGGCACAAGGAATTTTGAGAAGGTCAGATGTGGCTGGCTGTTGAGGACAGTGCACAAGAAAGGACTCTCAATTTGCCTTCTGCAAGTTTCAATCTCTTGGTAATACAAGAGGTGGAAGCACCTTAAAATTACCTTAGAAAGGCATACTTACTGAACCTTAGACCAGAAAAAGAAAAACCCTTAAATTAAAGCAGAGACTTTTGAAAAAAACCTAGGTCTGTGCATGTGTTCAGGAGTGTAGAAAATGTGAAAAGTTCTACAAAAACTTTTGACACCAACATGAAATTAGGTTTTTCGACCTTTTCTGCACTAGGAATTTCACTGTGTAATTCTAACGGAATTTAAAGTCAAGAGTCTAGCCCTGTACAGTCATGGCATCTAACTTAAGATCATTCCACATTATTCACGTATTAGTTTACTGTTTTCCAAACATTTGCAAGATAATTTGAAGTCCTATTGACTTGCATATAAACAGGATTTAATTAGATGGCTTTTGTAATCAAAGGTTAAGTATTCCTAGTTGCAGTTTGGCTGTGTTAGGTAGATCAGGTCTATATATTTATATACCAGAGAAAAAAGAATACACTGAATTTTCTAGTTTTCAGCTACTTTTAATAAAATGCAGCTATTGCAGCTGTATTTACTGACTAAGCTAGCATAAGGAAAGTCTGGAGAAATATTACGCCTTGACTGTTAGATCCTTACTTCATCTTCATGTTCACAAGTTTTCTGTAAAATGCAGGTTCTGGACATGTTTCCTCATGTGTTAGTCTAGATTTCAGCTAAATAGCTGAACTGCTGAGAGGTTGAGAACCCTGAAAAGTCTCTATTCTGATAGTTTTAAAATGTCTGCAGAATTCCTAAGTCTCTTGAATATCAGCTAATTATAACTCACTGATTTTTTTTTTCCTACACATGTCCTACTGAATTTAGCTGAATCAGGTCCTGAGTTAGTAAAAATATTAACATACTTGAGAACAGGATTCATGATAAGCTTTGCTAATTACTCCTTACAATTTCTATGCATGTAAACTGTTTTCTAGCTTATATGAAACTGTGGGAAACCAGTTCTTTAATTTTTAAAATATTCCTCTATCCTTGATGAATCTGAATCATTTGAACATGAATTTGATAATTGTTTTGTGGTCAACCTACATTGTCATTGTGAGCTCTTAGTTGAGTTCTTCAGTGATTAACTCTTGATTTCTGTGTAATCTAATTATTAGTTATTAAACTATGTTTGAGGTTTATTTTTTCATAGCTTTATGCCCCAGGAACAATTGTGAAGAGGCAGCAACTACTTTTTAACTGAGGATTCAAATTTTTAAATGGAAATAAAAACATAAATTTTCCTAAGCAAAACTGAGTAGTAGTGTAACTTCATTAACAGAAACAAAGCCGAGAAAACAGCCAAACACAGAAGAGGAGACTGACACATCTTTTAAATAGTAACTGTGCATTTTAACTAAAAATAGCAACTGTTTATACTTTTTAAGTCTCAAAAATATTGTTGCCTGTGGAGAGGTGGCAGAGATATCTCAGGGGTGGGGAAATAATCCTGTAGTATTTCTAGTGTATTGCTATAAATCACCTCCTGTCTCTGCATAAACAGCCAAGTAAAGGTACTAATGTGATCTCCTTAGCCACCAGTTGTTCATTTGGGCCCAGGTCTCCCACTTCAGATTTCACCCATTCTGCTTTCCCCAGGCCCGAAAATTCACTTCTCTACGTTCCAGCTTCCCAATTCTCTCTCCCACAAGCATAATATTAACATGGTTATTTTTAAGTTAATAATAAAGTGGTGGTTTGGGTGGATTC
>NW_010355957.1:0-2726 GCF_000700745.2 Antrostomus carolinensis | reverse complement strand
AAAAAAAAAAAAAGAAAAAAAAAGTGAAGAACAATTTTCCTACAGAAAATAAACAAATACAGTAACATTGGCACCATTTTCCTGAATAGATCAAATCTCATGTGTTTTTAGACTCCTATCTACTTACTTTAGTGACAAAAATAAACACTTACCTTTTTTTTAATTTACTTTTCTTAGCCCTGCAGAAGTAACATAACTATTTGAGACAGCTGGATACTATTCCATCTTGTGCAACATTGGCAGAATTGCTCACTAAATCCCAATAGCTACACCTGTTCAAAAGCCTTGCAGGCAAAACAATTGCACAGGTACCACTAAGGGCATAATTTAGCCCTCAGAAACTTTGTTACTGGTGATGATATGTGGTGTGGAAAGAAACCTGCCTGCATCTTGGAGCTCAAAATAAGTTTCAAAGACTGATGCTCAGGAAAAGCTCATTTCACTCTCTAGGCTAGCTCCTGGGCTGTAGAAATCAGTGTAACACCTGAACAGAAGATGACCCTCACTTCAGAAAATGGGCTGGTGGTCGGGCAGATGAAGGACTGACTTGAATTTCACGGTGAATACTATTTGCAGCCCTACTGATCGCTGTGTCAGTTAGACAGCTCATCCAAGTAGCAAACTTACAAGTTGATGATATGTAGGTAAATATTATGACAGAAAATTTGCTAGGAAAAGGTATCTTCTGCAAGCAAGTAATTTAATATAGGAGATTACTATTTCTATAACATGAACTACATTAAGTACTTGGTGTCAGCAGTTTCAGTATATCCTTCACTGACAGTAGTAAGTACGCCTGGAAAATCTGACTCATAGTATGACAGGATTAAACTGGTGAAATCAGTGGGAGACAAAAATTGTTTTGTAGTCTGTGTGGTGGAATATGAGGTACTTAACACCCATCGTCCTCCAAACATCCATCATTACTCCAGCAGTGCCATCTACTGGTACAAATCCGAGATGTACTGAAAGAAACTAATTTACATATATATCTCTTGCAGATTAATGATCTGATCCCATATTAAGATATGAAAAAAACAAATAACTTATTATTATGCTAAGAGCTTTTCTAATTTTCCATAATTTTAAGTTAATATTCAGAATTTCTTTCATAGATGAATATTTAGTATAAAGGGTGCCATATAGCACAGAATGCTTTAAAAAATGAATGTACATACTCTACTTGAGACAGAAATAACCCTTTTTGGCATATGTAACTGCAGTGATAAACATTTCACACTTCATTCAAATGCAGACATGTATCTTGTTTTCACAAAAAACAAATAGGCATACACGTTCTACCTCACTTGTATTTTCCAAATCTGTGGACTGCATAATTACTCTAATTGTATTAAAAGTTCCATAGCTCTGTTAATGTCTAATGATTCTCCTAGATTTCATACAAGAATTTAAGAATTTTACATTATATTTCATACAGTATGAAATCTCTACAGGGAAGGTAATTGCATTGAGTATAAATCCCTGAAGTTTTACAAGGATGTAGGTCAGATCACTCCTTCTGTTGCAGGAACTGGTGGCGAAACATTGTGATTCTCATTCTGTTAGACCTTCCCTTGTGTTCAGTAATATTGATTGACAGATATTTCTAAAGCTGCAGGAAAACAAGGGAAGGATAATAACACAGCTTTTTCTCTAACTTAGCTCAAACTATGGTTGTAGCAACAGTTCCCCCATCCACCTCCTCAACTGTGAAGCCCTGCAAGATTTATTTTCATCCTATTTAACGTCAGTCAGTCTATTAGTGCTTAAATGTATTTTGAGGCAGCACAAGCTTAAGTGCCAGAAAGACAGTGATTACTCAGTTTTTATTTTATAAGAAGCACAAAACAACATCTCTTTATCTCAATGACTAGCTGAAAGTAGCATCTGGATGAAAAACAACTGACTGAAGCACAAACTAGGTGTAAGTAAGCTTATTCTGACAATATGGGGACAGAATTTATCATTTTTACAATACTCATTTCTGAAATGATCATGTAACCACAGAGATGAATTGGCTTTCTAGCACTAGTTGCACAAATAATCAGTAGAGCAGAAAATACACATGGACTTCTGCGCCTGGTCCCAAGATAGCACCTTCTCATTTTATACAAAGTTTCATGATATCCTTGCTTGAATGTGTGTATTTAACATAGGTAGGAATGAAGCCTGTGCTCTACATTAAGTCCTCAAAGGAAGCTTCACAGTAATATTTAGCAAACAACATTGAGGAAGTCAGGAACATCTAATTCTGTATTCTTCGAATGTGTGAGTTTCTGCTTTTTACTTTCAGTAGACATGGGACACAGCGGTCATATATTCTAGTATCAGTCAGTTTCAACACAGTATATCTTCTAAAACAGGGTATTTGAATGCATACACAGTAGAGATTGTTGAAGAATGTTCTTGTACTTCCCAGTCATCTTTGGAATGGCTTTAGTGATTAACCAACAATGTGTCTGAACTGAACTATCACTTTTTCATTTTTATTGTTAATACTTAGAAAGAGGCTTTCTATGAGTCTGCCTCTCTTCTGAATGTTGGCATCTGACCTCTATTTGTCCTCACACCATGAGGTTTCATTCTTTATTTTGACAGCAACTTTCTTTCCCACTTCCTGACCACACAGCTTCATATTCTTTCTTAAGCCATCAAAGATTAATTCATTGCTCAACAAACATTACCTGTTTCTCTTTTCTTCTTCCTGGCTGGATATACATGCTTAA
>NW_010355956.1:0-2571 GCF_000700745.2 Antrostomus carolinensis | reverse complement strand
GTTTAGTTTAGTTTAGTAGTACTAAGCGAATTAACATCTCTGAAAAGTCTGCGGGTCTCAGGACAGGCTTTCAGTTGACATTGATTAGCATAGCCTCACTGAATTAAACAGACTGAAGCAATTCAGGCCATTGAGAATCCACGGGGGCAGGGAGGGGAGAAACTGCAAATTAGAAAAAGAATAGAGAACATAATACCAGCACTGATGTCCTGGCACACAGGCTTTTATTCTGGAGATAGTTTACAAGCAGTTCGTAACCTTTGGACCCCAGACAGTCTGTAGAACCAACAGGAGAAGGTTCAAGATTTGGTCTGAACTTTCCATCCAGCCCTGGCACTGTCAATATTTGGAAGGTGCACTGGAACTAAAACTTGCATTCATAAAGTCATTTTAGACTTTATTACTTTAATCCAAAAAAGTATTAAGAACATAAATATTTACCACTTTGCTATGCTTAAAAGAGGAATTTCCCAGCAAAAACAGCTAGTGTATTTCTGTTTAACAAACATTGGAGTCCAAAACCAGCCTCTCATTCCAGATTCCTAATTTCAGTTTCATTTAAGAAATTTTGATTTATAGTCTTAACCCTTCTGCATGCTAAGCTGAGTTAACAGAATCATTCACAGAAATGGTCCACATATGATTTTTCTGCCTAAGAAAAAAGTGACTGCAGAATTCACAAAACAAAATCATCTATGTTTCAGGCCCCACAATATTTGATTGATCTTTTAAAAATGTATCTTCACTTTTATTTCGGTCTCCGTTATAAATCAATTCTGTTTTCATACCAAATTTTACTCCTACATGAATAAGTCTGTCAAGAAAAAATATTTTAGCAAAATAACTTCAGGCTACAAATTAAGGTTTTGTTCTTTGATAGTAATTTTAAAAGACTAATAAGAAGAGATTTACGGCTATGTAATTTATTTTGTGAATGAAAGATTCTTAAAATAATCATTATGTACTCTAGAAGCTTTCATGACTTGTTAACTAGAAAGTGACATTTACTATTAACTTCATGGACAGAGCCTTTGCGCAACTGAAGTCAAATGAAGTAAACTGTTAATAAACAATGCAAAAATATGCAAAAATAAAAGAGTTACTTTTTAAATTCTCTCATAATTTTGTTTTAATGCTCTAAGTCACAGGGAACTTCACTGAATTAAATGTTCTTACACCAGTGCAAAGATAACCTAAATTAAGAGGTAGTAGAATGCCCAACAATGTTTTAACAAAGAATTTTTATCTGGTCAATAAAAATACCTTAAATGCATCAAATTCTAAACTTCTGTCCTGAACAAGAGGCTTCTACTGTGAGTAGTAGATGCTATACAGTTATAATTCCATTACTTTATTTAAAGCTAACGATCTCATTTGTTTGTAGAGGTAGGTAACTTAATTCCTCAAGGGAGGAAAAGTTAGTCTGAAAAAATAATCACAAAGAGACAATTTCTGAATCACTTAATAAATCTCCTACTAGCCCCAGTTGACAAACAAATACCAACTTACTCTCCCCATAGCTGTGAAAAAACAAAATACATTGGTTTTGTTTTAGATGTGCATTTGAAGCCCTCCATGCCGAGTTCTGGGTTTCTACCTGTAGGAATGAATAATTTGCTTATGCTAAACAAAAGCCTACTTTCCTTAGTTCAAATGCATAGAGGGGATTTGTGTTTGCCGTTTAAATAAACACGACCATTACAATTAATCCAGAACCAGAGCGTTTTTCTAACAGTTCAAGAACTGTTCAGATTAAAGATACTCACTCAACCCATTTATAAGCCAAGATGATTAATCAAGCTGACCATGCAAAGCTATCACTGCGAGAACTGTGCTTGGGTGAGAGGTCTCTCCCATATATAAAATGTACATTTTTGCCTCGGTAAATAGTAAGTTCAGAAAACAAGACTGTTACCCCATATGCCTTTCGACAAGTGATTTCCACAAAGTTTTCAAAGCCCCCAGCATATAAGCAAGATCCACAGTTTTGACTCACCTGATCTATTAGGTTTTTGCCTTGTACAGAAAGGCCCAAGTTTCAGCACTATCTTGCCCCTTCATTCACCGTACAGAGCATCTCCACACAGTAACCTCCTGCGTAAAACATCATCTTGCCTATTTCTCTCCCGCTTGTCAAAGCATGAAAGCAAAGTTACGCCAACTATCCTGAGAAGCTTTATACCGCATCGAGCACCTGTTCAGACAACAGTCAGTTAAAAAAGCAAAGTAACAGCTGAGTTGAGGTCAGCCACCCTGTGCACTTCAGGACATATTCAGAGACCCCACTACCCTCATCCCTCCTGTCTTTATTTGAAAATAGCAGCTCTAGTAATGTGATGCCTTCCTTCCCTTCCCTGTTTGAGCAGGCAGTGAAAGCCCTCCCGCTGTCTTCTACTCCTAAGAAGAAAGCATTAGTCTCCAACCTGCACTACGCCTGTCTGCAGAAATAAGACAACTCATCCCACTTTGATAGCATTTGTTTAAAGAGCAAAGCTTCAACAGAGCCGGTTAACCATTAGCCAGCACCCATGCAGGTTGCATTGCACTCGCTAGGCGCACTTGTTAACCTAT
>NW_010355955.1:0-2653 GCF_000700745.2 Antrostomus carolinensis | reverse complement strand
TCTTGCAAATGATCTTTGAGATAAGTCCATCATGCAGTTCCTCACACAGGGGTGGCGATTTCTGTGCTGTTTTGACTCCTTCACTTGAAAACACATCTGCGTAATGTACACAAGTTGACACACAAATTATTTTTACTGGATAATTTCTTCTGCAGGGGAAGTCTTAAGTAGCCAATACAGGAAGCAGTTGTTAAAAATTATATATTTTTTTTCTTACCCCATTATTTTTTGCTAAATCTCTGGAAGTATGCAAGGTTTAACCTATGAAGCTTTTCAGCAGTTGTCCTAAAAATAGATATATACACACTTTATATACCATTCAGAGAGTCTGGAATGCTTTTATTCTATAAGATGTAAGCGATAAATCCTAAATAGTATGCTTTGAACTGCAATGAGACAATTTAACAATCTCTGAGAATATTGGTACAGTGTTTTCGTCCAGACAGAAATCTTCATAGTGATGCAAAACAAAATACAGTATTCGGTTGTGTGGTCAGCAGATAACTGTGCATCAGTAAATAAAACAGAAGCATCTATAAACGTGTTTCACAGTTTCAGTAGATTACAAATATGGGATTACATATGTCAAGGCTGAACAAGTTCTACCTCAGTAACCTTACTTGTCACTTGCTAAAATGTGGCCCAACTGCGTAAGCAGTGCAGAAGAAAAACATTAAATAATGCCTAGCTGAGACGGGGTACAAGCAAGCCATGTGTACAGTTGTAGAAAATACATGTTTAGAGTTCAGCATATATTTATGAAGTATGTCTGGTTTGTAACCAAGGAAGACACATTCTGGTAAAAATACTTAATGTGATTAATTGCCCAAAGTCGTACTGATTGACTATTTTAATATTTTTAATGACATGTCTTGTGTTCCAGCTCTTTATAAAGAGCATGCTGGGAACTTTAATTTTCGTCGCCAAAATGTAAATTCTTGTGGATTGTTTATTACAGGTTATTATGCTACAAGGGATAATACAGAACAACTAAAACATGGCACAAAGAACCCAAACCTTTTGTCTTGCTTTGTTTTTACAGCCTATTTCTAATGGCTTTCAAGTTATCTCTGTTGTTTTCACCTTCTTTTCATATTATTCCCCTTCTTCCTCCTGCTCATTGTCTTTCACAACATTTTCTGAATGAGTGATATTTTTTACATCCTTACTCTTCCCTTTCCTGACTAGGTGTGCTGAACTCTTAATAGTCTTCAAAATACATTATCTTTTGGCCATGCAGATACTTCTGAACTGATTGGTTACTGTCTTTCTGCCTCCTATCTAAAACCATCTTCTTATCTCAACAGAGAGACCAGAGGTTTTAATGTATCGTTCAATACTTGAATTTAATTTTGATTTCCTTATTATCTTTCCATAAACTGAAATTAAAATGTACATAATTTTTTTTACCCCTCGTATTAAAAAGAAATGCCTTTGTTGACCTGTGATACGGACACACAGCTTGAACGCTGCTGTGCATATTTGTTTACTTCATAGGTGCTACCATGAGGTGAAAGTTGGTTAGCTGCTGGGTGATGTAGTGGCATCATGTCCCACAGCCTGGAGCCAGCGAGGAATAGAGGATTCGCACAGTGACCCGATGGCTCTTCTTAATGATCAGAAAGTGGCAGTTCTCATGGATGTGCAGCAGGAGAAT
This sequence comes from Antrostomus carolinensis, assembly GCF_000700745.2. NCBI lineage: Eukaryota > Metazoa > Chordata > Aves > Caprimulgiformes > Caprimulgidae > Antrostomus > Antrostomus carolinensis. Next base: position 996 of record NW_010355955.1, on the reverse strand, counting down.
ACCTAACTGAACACTGTACGTCATCAGCATGTAATCCCTCTGCTCTGCCTGATACACCTCTGTTGCAGCCTATTTACACAGTGAGCATTTGTGCTCTTTAATGCCTCTGTTACGAAAGAAAAACATTGAAATATGGACATGCTGCTCTGGGAACTTATTGCAAGATTGATTAGTGCTTGAGATAAGCACTGTGTAGCTAGTACTAGCAGCATTTCAATTGTATCCTTATTTTTGTTGCTAATAGCTACAGAATTGGAGGGAGAGGCTTCTGCACTGTACTGTTTTCGCAGGGTATTGGAACACTTGCTGAAATTTGATACTGAGTGTTATTGGCAACCTAGTAGATGAAATAGTGTATTGAACATTATCTGGTAGTTTAAGTGAACAAAAGTGAAAGTACCACTTTCATCATGGGAAAAGCAGACTAGATGCAGTGGCTGTATGTATATATATGTATTATTTTTTTTTAACTTTATAAACACAATGACTTGACCTCACTGCAAAATTTTGTAAGGTACTTAAAACAGAGACTTAAACAGCTTCATTGCTTGAAATGAAAGTTGTTCTGATCTCCTTGATGTTATGCTGATGAAAGAAGTCTGTTATGAAAAGATATTAACTAAATTTCCAAATGTACATCAGTAACAAGAATATAAAGGGAAAGTCTTGTGGACCACTTCCAAGTGTTTTGTTCGGGTGCTACTCCCTCCCTTTCTGTTCACAGACACTTGATCCTGCAGCAGTAAATGCTTCCTATCAGATCCAAAGAAATAAAACACCTCTCTAAGACACTAATTAGCATTCTTTATTATTGCAGTTAATTAAGATAATAGTATTTTTCTCAATGTTAATTCATAATTTATATTAAAAAGTCAGATTTACTTCTATGAATAAAAGAGGAACTTCATATGCATATCTTGTGCTCAGAAATTGTTTGCATTTCCTAGAACCAAGTATTATAGTTGTTTCCATTTTTAGAAATAGATAATATATATA
>NW_010355954.1:0-2636 GCF_000700745.2 Antrostomus carolinensis | reverse complement strand
TCTCTGGGCAACCTGTTCCAGTGTTTGACCAACCTCATAGTCAGAAAGTGTTGTTCTTGTGATCAGATAGAATTTCACAAGTTTTAACATGTGTCCATGTTCTGTCACTGGGTACCAATGAGAAGAGTTTGACTCCCTCATATGATTTCCCCCCCATATTTATTCACAGTGATAAGATCCCCCTGAGCTTTCTCTTCAGACTAATAAGTCCCAACTCTCTGCTTCTCCTAATATGAAAGATGCTCTAGTCCCTTAATCATCTAGGTGGCCCTGGGCTGGACTTGCTTCATTAAGTTCCATCCTTGATTTTCCATAGACCCAGAGCACAGTGGTCTGCAGCAAAACTATTGCACTTTTTGAAACCATTACATCAGAACTTGATAACTGCCTAAACTTTCTTTTTTTTTTTCCTCTATTAAAACATTATGCAGATACAGATCAATGATTTTAAAGCAATGAAACCCAAATCTTATAACTATATATATGAGCTTATGAAGATATTCACAGTTAAAAACATTTCTTTCAATACTGTTAGATAAACAGCAAAGAACTACATTTCACTGCACACAGATTTTCATAGTTTTTCTTTACCAGTGAACTTCTTATTTGGCATTCTTAATTTGACAGTGCTTTTACAATCAGCTTTGAATTAATTTTAGTTCCTTGAATTCATTTTAGTTCCTAAATTCTGCACTGACCTCCTGTAAGCAGCATTCTGTGCTCAGATGGAGGTTATGCATCTTCTGAAGCTGCTTGTAAAACCAGACCCACTGTCCTTAAGAGACTGGCACATGTAGACGCAACCTCAGGCACAACTGGAGAGCTCTTCACAGAGCATGTGGTGTCCCGTGCACCCCAACAGACCTCTGTGCCACAAGGCAGCTTCAAATGCCACGAGTCTCTCCCAGAAAAACCATCTGCAGGCTGCCTGCGGGCTGGCCACGGGCTATCAGTGCAGAAGGCAGGTGGATGTTTTGGGCAGTGTGCTGTACCCACATCTACCCTTTCAGAGTGAAACCACAAGTGGGATTTTTGCACGTGTATAGGGTTTGTCAGAACTACAACTCAGACCAAGTTCAGAATAGAAATAATTGCATTAGACATGATACATTAGGGATGGTTTCAAGTCCCACAAGAGGAAAACACTCTTAGTGGTCTCGCATGTAAAGAAACAAAACACAGTCTCATCAACTATCAAGATTTTATCATGAGTCTCACGATGTCCATAGATTTCCTTAAAAGCCTCATATCCTCAAGACAGGTTTTTTATGAACACTTCTGCTCCCTTTTAATTATTTTTCAAATTATTTATATATGCATTAGGTTTCTAATCCCCATAGTTACAGAAGAAAGCTTGGAAAGATGTCACTCAAGGTCAGTCTTAAAGTTCAAAAGCAGAGACAAAAGGAAAAAAAAATAGTGCTAAACTGTTTGTTATTTTTAAATCTGCTATTCTGGCACTTGATCTGTGTCTTTGGAACATTTGGGCTGGATAATACTGAAAACACTCCACCCTTTTTGTCACCACAGGTTTCAAGATACTTTCCCAGTTTGGAACTTGAACTAGGAAAAATATTAACGTGAAGTGAATCTAACTTTATAATATAGGACAGTTGGCTCTAAAATGGGGTGTGCACTTCCCATGGAGTTCACAGTGGTCTGTTGGGTTGTGGGAAAAAAAATTTAGAACTTTAATTTATACATATTTTTATATATATAAAAAAAGAAAGGAAACAAGCTTTACTAATCTGTAACATATGGCTTGACACTTGCACCCTCACTCCACCTGTATGTCAGTCCCATGTCACCTACACAGTCACCAAGGTGTCCTGGGAAAAGAGTGGGTGTTCCACAGCATGGAGGAGGTGACAGTGATGCCCTCAGTCCTTCGCTCACGTTCAGTGTATTGTCACACTCTGCAGATTCTGCCCTTATTTAAGTGGATTTACAGGTTATATTATCTAACTTTAACTAAACTAACCCTCACAAAACAGACAAGTTGCTTAAAGAGAAAATAATGCTAATAATATGAGCACAAGCGAACAAGAAAATGCCAGAGGTGCCATTTGTCCTACCCTTACTGTCATATTATAAAGGTAAAAACAATGACAATCTAATCAGATGTAATCAGTGAAATTTAAAGTCATGTGATACTCAACTCAGTACTTCACTAAAATTAATGATAAATGTTTAGAAGCCTCTTTGGGGTTTCTTACTCAAAAGCAAAAGACAAAAACGTGCAATAGTAAAAACGTCTGAAATAAACAGGAAAAAAATATGGCCACAAACTAAAACGCATTCCTCTGTCTGCAAATACTGTTGGAAGATGCATGGAAAACACTGGCAAAAATTTGAAGAAATAGGTATTAGAAGAAATTCCGCAGTGTAGGAGGTTTGCTATGCAGTTAGCTGAAAGTGCAGGATTCTGACATCACCATTTACGGTACCTGATAGATTCTGTTTCACTGATGAAATACTAAAAGAACCATTGCTTTGTGAGCCACTACAGGAAAGATGCACTGGAGAAGATATATTTGCAATGGTAAATGACTACTTTAATAAAAACCCCCATGTTTTATGGAAAAACTGTGCAAGTGTAACCACGGATGGAGCAGCTGCTTTGACTGGAATAAAAA
>NW_010355953.1:0-2580 GCF_000700745.2 Antrostomus carolinensis | reverse complement strand
GTTACCTTTTTTATGACAAACACTTATTAAAACCTAGAGTACTGAATGGTTGTTTAGCAGGTTCAGAGATCTGATAAATAAAATACTGGGCAATTGCTGTCTTTTTTGCATCTTTTTTTTTCTTATATTTAAAGTCCTTAGCAGCCTGTTTCCTTACATGGCCTAAAATCAATGAGCTAGATACCCTAGAAACAGTCTTGTAGTTTTTCTCTCAAGTTATTTACTGCTTCTCTTGGCTTTTTGGGTCCAAATATTACTGTAGCCCCTGTCTGTTCTTTGGCCTAAATAAAGTTTAGCTTTTCCTTTGGTGCAGTTTAAACAAAGGTGCTGCTGGCTTTTATTGACAGATGGTGATCATCTTGGAATCAAAGACTGACCTGCTGTTCTTCTCTATAATCCAAATTTTATGGTGTGATCTTCCCTTATCATAAGTGGGTCACCACCTTGGGGGGTGCATGGTGAAGAATGTGAGGAATAAGTTGAGGGGCACACTAAACAGGTGTGTGTTTTTCATCTCCAGCTGCCAGTCAAATCATTATGGTTTGGGCAGAAATCACAGGATCTTCTTCTTTATGGTCTCTTTGCTTAGAACTTAATGAATTTCAGGCTTAAGTGATACTAAAGTTCTGCCAGAGAATTACTTTAGAGAGAAGTCTTTAATTTTTAAATGTTTAATCCCTAATTTGAATAAAGGCCAATTGTGATGACTCTTTCCTCAGTGCAGCCATTTAAGGAATAAAATGAAAAGACAATATGCTTGAGTCACTTCAAGGCACTCTCTTCAAAATCTGTGTACACCTCCAAAGCTGCAAGCTCCGGTGAACTATAATAGGTGATTAATACATAGTAAGGGATATAATAAATATGTACTAATTTTCTTACTGCAGCTTCCCAGGGACATCACAGCTCTATTATGAGTGGAAATATATGTATATCTTTCTGGTGCTATGCAAGCTTTTTAAATTTAATTTTCCATTTAGTAACTGCTATGTTAAAAGACTATTTTAGGTTTGTGGGGTTTTGGTTTTTAGTTTTTTTGTTCTCGCATAAATTTTAGGAAACCCTTCATGAAGACTGGGAACTGGGGCAGAGATTCCAGTATATTCCTGTTAATGCCTACACAGGTTTAATTGATTTTACATGGAAGAAAGTCTGGATGTGGGAAGCTTTTCCCCTTGACAAAAAATTCTGAAACAATTTAACAGGAAGGAATTCCCAGGGTGGCTCAGATAAGAAAAACCTATTCAATTACTGCTGAAACAGGGACCATACCATAGTTTCCAACTGAGAAACACACGAAAAACAGACGTGCAAAGTGGATTAAAATATTGGCTTTGCAGAAGTAATCTCTTAAAGCCTGTCTTTCTCTCAGAAGAATCAAATACTCCTTAAGACAAAAACTTCGCAGCGATCATTTAATCTTAAGGACTGGTTCTACTGGCCTAGTTCTGCAAGAACAACTAATGGAAAGAAACACTATTTTTAGAAGTGCTTCATTAATATAGAAACACCCAGCATTGCATTCTGCATATCTAATTTCCAAAATGCTATTAAAAATAGCAGTTTGGAGTGACAGTCCTTAGGAAATCTAAAAATAAACAGCCACCTGTGCTGAAAATGCTAGTAACTCTACTTGTAAATCATTTCAATTACTTATTATTTGCAGATATTATTTTTTTTTACTGACACTTATGTAGTACACAAATCAACTTGGTATATACAAATCAAAAGTTATTCAATTAACATAAAAATATCAGATGTCACATGAAATGTCATTTAATGTCAGGCCTGGAATGAGCAAATAAATTGCCCAATCAGTTTAATTAAAAAAACAGGTAACCAAGACAAATTAATATTCTTCAAATTATATTAGAGCCATTTTGAATGGGATTACACTGTTGAATTTTAATTGGAAATTCACATTACAGGACAAAGAAAAACAATTTTTTACTTCAGTGCTCAATACTGGGTAGACGGGCAATAAAATCTTCAAAGCATCTTAGAGAGAATAAAATAAACTTTGGAGTCCTAGAGTCTATAAAATGACATTTGATGATTAGATTTATAATTCAGAAATTGATTTTTTTTTTAAATTGTAGATCTAAATTCTTAAGAATTCTCTATGATTTTAAATATTCTAATGATTATTATTAATGGCAAAGGACGGGGTTCCACTGTGCTAAGCACTGTCCAGAGAGAGGAGAGAGCTTTTGAAGGGCTCAGACTAACAGTGGTGATGAAAAGGAATATTATTCCTCATTGTGAAGCTGGCTGAAACACAGAGAACTCAAGTGACTTGGCCGGTTAACAGAAGTTCAGGAGATATGTGGCAGAACTAGGGCTATATGCTACATCTTAATCTCAGTAGCTTAACCTCATAATGACCTTTCTGCTTTTCATTCTCCACTTGTTCTTCATGTAAGTAACAAAGAATAAGTTCATGCTGTTAGAGTACTTTAGTTAGAATACTCTGGTGATTACTTTTCTGAACTTTTTTTTTTTTTGAGTGATGGGCAAATGGGAAGCAAAATGGTTAAGTGGAAAGATCACAAAACAGTAAAGTGATTTTTTTTTTTTTTT
>NW_010355952.1:0-2739 GCF_000700745.2 Antrostomus carolinensis | reverse complement strand
CCACAACCGCTGTAGTGCACAGAGCTGCATGGCTGGGGCTTCCCCAAAACACAGCCGCAGAGGAAACTTCACCACTCTTCAGATGACTGAGTGAGAATAAGGCTTATTGGAATGCTTATTTTGGAATTAAACCTTTCAAAGACATGACTGTTGTGGGTATTAGCACAGGAATGACATTACCTTTGGTCTTTTTGCAATAAATGAACTCTCTGGAAAACATTGCCAGAGGTAATCCATTGTAGAAAAATCTTGTGGGCTATCTGATGTGACGCAGAGCATGCAGGTCTCTCATAAAGAGGTTGCAAATAACCCTAAACCCGGCAAGAATTGTGTTTTCTAGGCATTGAAGTTACAGAATAACCCAGCTACCCCTTCCTGGCCACGTCCTGAAGCAGGGCCTGCTTGAAGTGAAGCCACATTGAAAAATAAGATTCTTCCCTTCAGTGACCTGCTGAAGGTAATCTGCAAGAAATGGTGATCTTTTTAACCTAAAATGAAACAGAGATTTGGATGGGCATTTGGAGGGATGGAAGATCATCTTGAAATAAAATACATAGTTTAAACAGATTATTTATTTTTTAATTAAACATTTTGTTCAGAAAAGGTCTAAATGTTGAGTTTGGGGACTTTGAAAAAATTTCCCCATGCCCTTTTTTTAAGCAAGGGAAAAGCTGTTAGCTAAATTTGATCAAGTTGCTCAAGTAATTTTCCCACCACTTCCACCACCCGTGAGCTGCTATGGGGTCTGATGCCGTTCGGCATCACCAGCTGTATGGACATGCACGCAGCCAGTTTTGCCCCCAGCCAGTGAGGATGGATGGCAGGTGTTCTGACGTGGGTTTCCCTGCTTTGCCTGTGCCTGGGTTAAGAGCAGAGAAGGACCTGGTCTGCAGGGGCTGGACTGGCACCCTTGTCAAGCTTCCACTCCACACAGACATGTCAAGCACTTCACAGCCCATGCACGTAACAAAAACATGGCCCGCGAGTTCCTAACGTAACCTTGCCGTTCTGCAGTGCTTGTGTGTAAGCACTACTAAGTTGAAGAAATATGTGAGAGCACATCACACAGCTGTTTATTCCGCAGCAGCCTCGCACCACCCCATCCTTTATCTGAACACTTACCTTGCAGCTTTTGCCCTGCAGGATCCTGCTGACCAAACGGCAGCGTCCTCAGGCAGGGATGCAGCAACCAGGGAGAACTGGCCAACCAGCCATAAAAAGAGAGGGAGGCACAGGGAGCAACAGAGGTGGCCGAGAGCACCAGGAGGGCTGCTGGTTCTCATGGGAGGTGTGACAGGAGAGTTCATGCCCATGCAGAAGGAGAGGGCCTCTGCTTTTAAAGCATCATTGAAAAGACTCTTTGCAGAGGTAGTGTCATAGTACTCATCTCAGCAGGGCTGAAGGGACGCAGCGCTCGGGTCCTACTTCTGGGCACTTGGGAGGAGAGCTCTTTCATGACCACAGATCCAGCCCCCCAGTGATTTTTTTTCTTAGAGGAGACAATCTGGTTTTAAAATGTTCCTGATTCTGCTGTACTAAGCGGGAAGAAATTCACATTTTTCCCTCCCATGTAATTTAATAATAAAAATGGCTTAATCAAAGCAGTTGAAGCTCCATGGAAGGGCTTGATAGGATGTCAGGAGAAGAAGGGTTAGCAATATTCTGGGAAGGCCCAGAAGATAATTCAAGGCAGAATACGCTTTCCTTGACTCTTGGCTTATCTTTGTCCATCAGAGAAAGCCATTTTGTTGTGAGGACTTGGGGTCAAAACCACTACTGGTCAAGCTGAATGGGACTGTGAGTTGGAATACCAATCATAATACCCACTGTCTGAACTGTGTGGGTAAACTGGGGAAAAAGGAGGATGTTACTTGCTGTTAAACATATTTTTCACCTGTTTAACACACTTTGTGTAAAAGCTTTATTTTAGTGCAAAACTATTCCAGCTGAAACGTGACATGTGCCATCTGTCCAAAATACGGATTTTATGAAGCCCTTCTCCCCATAATTTAAGCCTTACTAAAAACAGATAAAGAATTTAACTGCTTATGGCTAGAGCTCATTGACACTGAGCAGCACTGAGCTCCGTGACTAGCCTCAGCTTGGCAGGGATCTGCATGACAGAGTGAGGTGGATTAGCTCAAGCCTTTCACGCTCTAAGGCAGAAATGGGTTAGAAAAGTTGCATTTTTGTTACTGTGTTGAAGAAGGCATTGACACCTACCTGTTTCAGGAGAGGTCAGCATTTACTTGTACAAGCCATGGATATTTTCAATGCATCTGATGTGCCTTCTTTGATGGTGTATCTGCTGCTGGTGGTTGAGGGAGAGCTGTGCTCCAGAGACAGGTAGGGGAAGAGCAGACCTGTGAGATTTTCTGGAAAGAAACTGGAAGGAACCCAAGGCATGAGTGGCTCCAAACACACTGGGTTTCCCACCCTTCGCAAGTCAGACCTGCTGTGCTTGCCCCGTGGTGCTGATCAGCGCATTCCTGTCTCCTGATGGGTCAAAAGGCAGCAGTCTCACTGTGAATCAGCACATTGCCTTCACTCCAGTTTCCCCGTGAACATAAAGTATCTGTTACATACCATGCTATGCAGGGAATATAGGGACAGCTGCCATTTGCCTCATTTGTTTGGGCACACTAATTGTTGTCATTTAACCCCAGCAGGCAACTAAGCCCCACATAGCTGCTTACTCACTTCCCTCCGTGGGATGGGGGAGAGAATCAGAATGGTAAA
>NW_010355951.1:0-2459 GCF_000700745.2 Antrostomus carolinensis | reverse complement strand
TTGGGGCATTGGTGCATGTATAAATATATATTGCTTAAATAATACCTTCATGTAATTTTAGTCTTTTCTGTTCCTGTATGGCAACAACAATGAACCATCTTCTTTTGTTAATTCTAATGACTTGAAATGTTTTTTTAAACAATTATTTATTGAAGAAAAATCGAACAAGGAAAGGAACAATTTAAGACACAAAAGACACACTGTTTTCTCTAAAAATAACTATTAAATTTGAAAACTATCTCTAAAAATAACTGAACACTTTGAAAAACTGTGATTAACAGAAAATGTTAGAACCACTGATGCAAAAGTTTTTCATATGAAATACTGACCATGAGAACATGTCTAGTGGAAGTTTATCTAGGAGACCTCAAGACATGTTTTAGTGGCTTATGTGGTTTTTTCCTTAATATAGGTTCTGGTCACATACACAGATATTTGTAGTGAACAGATTTCAAACAGATTAATTTCAGAGAAAGTGTTTCCCCTCAAAGCATTTACTTTTGGCCAGAAGAAAGCCGTATAGTTTCTGTGCTGCTCACTGTGACTTCTCCAAATAGAAGCTGGCTGTCTCATCAAATCAAGTCAAATATGTACATGCAGCTATTTTCTGTTGTGGACTATTATCTTTTAGGGCCCTCTAGGGACTGAACTGCAATTGCCAAATTTTATTGCAGCTGGAACAGAGGGTTTGAACTGAAATATTTCATTTGGCCTCACTGACCACCAAGTGGCTTCTGCCACAGAGATTAAAATTAGGATCTTTATGGCCTCCCTCCTTCCTGTAGTGTATGTGTCTTTCATAGATGATCAAAATCAAAGGGTTTCTTTGTATGCTGTGCTGACAGCTGGAATTGCATGTACGAGTGATGGAGCTGTGAATGTGTCCTCATAACTGGAGCAGTTTCTAAGGCAGAAGTGTTGTTTCTGCTGTGGAAAGTAAGTGTCTTAGAATGAGCTTAGCCATCTCAGGTATTTAGCTGATGAACAGATAAATGTTGAAAGAGCAGCACTGCCTGGCAATTAGGATTGCTTGATCCAGGTACAGAATAAGTGAGTGCTGCCCCAGACAAAGCATTGCCTTTTCCTCATCCCCTGCTTGGAAGGGGAGCAGTCTGGGAACAGCTGGGAACAGAGGAGAGCGGGAGGGAAGCGATTATGCACTGAGGTTATGTATGTCAAACAGTTGTAGTACCTCAGGATCACATCAAGCACAAATCATTCTCCTAGATGCAGAGCATCTCCCATGAAGGTGGCACTCCTGCTATGGGGAGCACATGGTCACTGGTGTTAGAGGGGCTTCAGAAGGAATTTTCCTAGGATCAACAAGATTGTCTGAGACCAGGTTAGGTTTTCCCCCTGCCTCAAAATACTGTTAGGCAAGAAGTGTCATGTGAAGATGTTACAATATAAGAGCACTGGGTTAGTCCAGGAGAAGAGAATGGCCAAAGTCTAGTCCACAAGCTGAAAGCCATGGCAGTGGGGTAGGGCAGCTGGGGTTATGGCCACACCACAGCCAGCAGCTGGAAAAATATGCATATGGGCTGAGAAAAACCATCAGCATTTTAAAAGGAGACAGGAGATCGCCTTCTCCTGAAGGATTCCAGGATGCCCATGGTATATGAATGTGCCTGGCTTTTGAGATGCACATCTAAGTTTTAGCTCACCTCCTCCATCCTGTATCAAGTGTCTGTGTCATCCTCACTCAGTGGCCAGAGCCAATTAATAGTGAATAGGAGTGTTAAGGCCTCATGGCCTGTGCAGACTGATAGGTGGAACCATCTGGTTAATGGAGATACCATAATGAAAGCATTAGCTCTTAAATATATAAATGCAGATTGAATGCTTATCATGAAAGTGAAAAAAGAGAGAATCCAGTGAGGACTAAATTTAAGCTACTCTCTGTTTTCTGCAGCACAGGGAAGCAAAGCTGAATTAGTCCAGAAGCTCATGTCCTGCCACTGTCGTTGGAGGAGGAAATGCTAGATGTGCTGGGGAAAAGATACAAATATTAGAAATGGAATAACTTTCATCTTCAAAATTACTTTATTAGGTATTTTGAGAGACTTTTAGGGCAAAAATAAGCCGACTGAATTCTAAGCGCACTGCTGCTTGTGTAAGTCCAGGGACATTAGTCCTTTTTGTTTAGCTTTTAATCTTCTTTCTAAGGACAAAAATTGCTCTTGTATTATATGTGGAGTTTTAGCAGAGTAAAACCACTCACTAACGGCCCCTCAATTCAAACTGCCCTTCTCAAACTGATACTTTGCCTTGAACAGTATGCATTATGCAAAACATGCTGTGACACCAGGCAAGACCCCGGGATGGGCTGCAGCCTCCTGCTTTCTCTGCCCTCTAACAGCACGGGCACAGCTCCTGTCTGCAGGCAGCTACCGACCACCCCAGGCCCGTCAGCAGCTGAGGGCCCGGCTGTGATAGCTTAGCTTAGCTGGCAGCCAAAC
>NW_010355950.1:0-2725 GCF_000700745.2 Antrostomus carolinensis | reverse complement strand
CCTACAATGATCATCAAGTCCAACTGCCTGACCATGTCAGGTATGACCAAAACTCAAAGCATGTTATTAAGGGCATTGACCAAATGTCTCTTAAACACTGACAGCCTTGAGACATCAAACACTTCTTTCTAGGAAGCCTCTTCCAGTGTTTGATCACTGTCTCAGTAAGGAAATGTTTCCTAGTGTCAAGTCTGAATTTCCCATAGTGCAGCTTTGAACCATTCCCACACATCCTACCACTGGATCCTGTGGAGAGCAATGAGGTTGCCCCTCAGCCACCTTTTCTCCAAACTAGACAAATCCAAAGTCCTCATCCACTCCTCATAGAACATATCTTCCAGCCCTTCACCACCTTTATTACACTACTCTGGACACATCCAAGTACCTTCAAGTTTTCAATTCCAGTTTCACTTAATTTCACCAAAAGTCAGCAAAGTTAGACATTTCTCACAAATTCCTTCTAAAAGAAATTGTAAAAAAATATGTCATTGGACAAATATAGGAAACCTTTTTTCATTTGAGAAATAAGTGATAACAGTTTCTAGTTTTCATAATTGTCAAGTTCTTTATTTTCCACTCTAAAACCTCATTTTACTTTTTCTCTGAGAAAAGAGGAATAACGAAAAAGAGGGAAAAAAATCAAAACGTGAGGAAATGAAGAAAAGAAAACATCCAGGACTTCCTTTTGCTTTTTAAATTGTAAACTTGCAGGAAAGAAATGACACATTTCAGTAGATAAAAGATTTAAGTACAGAAGTTCCAATAACTTTATCTTCTAAAATCTTAATGTCAAAGACGATGGCAACAGATGTTTTAATACCTTAGATCAAATATTTATCTGGAAAAAAATCAGTAAATATTGTGCCATAAAATGACTTTTTAAATGGTGCAATAATTATTTCCATGAGGTCATGGAAAATAGGTCTTATTAGATAAATCTTACTTTTTAAAATTAATCTCCAAGTTTACACAAGAAAATAAACCATACTGGTGAGCTATATTCAGATAATGGTAATTTTATTTACTTTTGCACAACATTTTGTAACATGTTTGTATTTATACTACATTAAATCACTGTAGCTTATATTAAAAGTAATAATGAAATAATCTGGAAATGCACACTCTTCCTTCTGGGAAGACATAAATAATCAGGCCAAAAAAATTTATCCTATGCTATTCAACAGTTTTGTCCATGTTCTGGAGTTAAAAAGAAAACAATAGTAGTAAAATTCCCAGATAATGCAAGGTTTGATAGATTAAAATAATGAAAATGCAGCCCAAGCACATAGTCAGTCAGGGTCGTTTTTATCAACAACATGTGCTTCATCATGGTTAAGTGCTAGATTATGCATCCAGAAACAAAGAATGTATTCACATTTGCAAGATGAACAATTGTATCACCTGAAAGCAAAAACAATGAGATCACAGTAGATGACAAGGTATTGAATATGAATTCCTAGTGTGCTGCTGTTGTTAACATGGGAGGATGTAATCACAAATGAGTGTTAGAAAGAATAAGAAGGTGACATCTGTTAGGTGAACAACTTCAGAAAGCTGATAATTGACATTTTGAGCCGGAATCACCTGATAAAATGTAGATGTCTATCACATATGAAGTATCTCTGTTGCATTGTTGAGCCCTTCAGAGACTATGTTTCAAAACTGACTACAAAACTGGAGTCCTTCACCGAGAGGAATATGATGTTCATGTTGTTTTCAGCAACAGGCAGTTGTATAGGGCAGGTGGAGATGGCATAACGACATCCAGTGTCTGGAAGCTGCTGTTAAACCACTTCATACCAGAATAAAGGTGTAACTCTTTTGCTCTCAAAGCAATTAACCACTGGGACAATTTTTCTGTTCTTGATGGACTCTGTATGACTAAAAGCTTTCAGATTAAGACTGCGTTTCTTATCATACAGGTTATACCTCAAAAATTGTGTTTTTAATGCAGAAATGATAGGTTAAAATGCTTTGGCATGTGATCATAATAGTTTCCCCTAGTCTTAAATTAATTAAATCAATTTTAAAAGTCTAAAAAAAAGTCTATGAATTTTCTGTTATGGAAGAAAAGAAATTTAGTCTTCTGTCTGTGTGACAAATCACTTTGCTTTTGCTCATCCTAAATTTTTATCTTCTTAAATTTATCCCACTATTATTATTTTATGCTCACCTTCAGGGATTTTCAGCTAATTGTCTTTACTCACTACCAGACTCCTAAAAATATTCCTACAAAATAATCTTATGTTCATATCTCTACTTTACATATCTTTCAGTTTGCAAGACTGATAATAAAAACCACTCTGTTATTTAATGGTATTTTGTAAGACTTTCACATTACAACCAACATATCAAAAATCCAAAATCACTTCCAAAAACTTTCTTCTTTGTACATTTTGATAAGTGCTTGAGCTCTACTGACCTATTTGATATACACAAAGGTTTTGCTGGTTTGCTTCATTTGTTCTAGAACATTTCTAGCTTTTAGGTTCTTCAGAGCAGTCATGACTCATCTGGCAAACTCTTACAGGCCCACATATCTTTTTATTCATAAAAAGCCAACACATATAAAAAATACTGTAAGGCTGTTATTGCTGGTATGGGTCACTGGCTTTTGATCACATTTTGCTCCAACTCATATAATATTAGGACTACATGAAATGTTGCATCACAAGGATTTGATGGTTGGAACTAGGTAGTTTTTAAGGTCCCTTCCAACCCATAC
>NW_010355949.1:0-2570 GCF_000700745.2 Antrostomus carolinensis | reverse complement strand
ATATATATATTTGATTAGAAGTGGAAATATACAATATAAGCAATGCCAATACTCCTTTTTCTTCCTATTCTGAGAGCTGACCACACTTCTTTGAGGTTAGAGAAACTAACAGCCTTATCAGCCATGTGTGTGTTGCAAAGCTGCCTTCTATGAGTTTTTACCGCACAGTTTTCTAAACCATAAAAAATATATATCTAGTCAGTCACTGAGCTTAAGCTGAGAAATGTCTATCTTTCCTTAGCTATCTTAAATTTAAAATAAAAAACAGTTAACCTTAGTTTCAGGAGGAATTTGTGGGACTTCTTTCATTAAAATAAAGATAATTTTTATGAAAAACTTTCAAATGTGGTAGAACAAGATATCAGCTTAGCTGTTACAGGTCATCAGCTATTGAAAGTCTGAGTACTTATCGTGTTCTGTTTTTTCCTCCTCTTCTTGACAAAATTATACGAGAGAAAAATCCCATGCTTTTCCACTAAAGGTGTCATGGAAAGGGGAAGGGGAAAAGTGAAGCCTCCAAGTGTGCTGATATAGTAATTTGCTTTTTTTAAAAAAAATAAAATAATTCCACTTGCTTCCATTCAAGTAGAGTTAGATTTCCCTATACCAATGTCTAAATAACAGCTTGCCCTGTTTTCCAGGGATAAAGCAAAGAATTACATCCACAAAGTGTTCCTTTGCCCTCCAGAATATCTCTCCGTCTGCTACAGCACATATCAAGTGGAGCCACAGTGTCTGCTGATGTTCAGTGCCTGCTCTGTCTGGGGGACTTCAGAGCCTGGCAGGGAGCTTATGCTGTTTCCATGCAGAAGCAGAGGGGAACATTTGATCCATTATTTCAGTTCCACAACTACTTTCTGCTAAGCCTGGTATGTCTATGATAAAGTTATTTTAATCTGTTGTTTATCCTTTAGTTTCTTGTTTTATTTTTAGCTATATAAAAGAAAAATGTTTGAAGTAATAAAGGCCAGCTGCTATAGTATTACTTACTTGTTAGGACAGTACTTCAAATGCCTGTTGTATTCCTTTATCTGCGATTACAATACCTTGTGGAGCCTCAGTTACTGCAGCACCAACCTATAGTTATGATTGTTCAATCAATATTATAGATTAAAAAAATAAGTAGCTTTTCTTCTGTTCCTTATCTTGTAATCAGAGCAACATTCGATTTGTATATACAGGCATGTTTTTGGCATTTTCTTCCTACTTTCAATACTACACCCTAGCTCACCACAGGATCATTCCAGTTTCATTCAAGGTAGGAAAATGCCTACCTCATTAGGAAGAAAAATCAACAACAAACCAATGAACTGAGTCACCAGAAAGAGCAGTATATCAAAGCCCAGCTGGGGACAGCACAGAACAGCTTTCAGCCTATGATGCTTTTAGGTCAGATGCCTCGAGGAGTGCAGACTTCAAGCACCAAAGAGTAAAATGTAGACCTGCTCTTAGCTGTATTCATCCCATGTGAGAAAATACATCTTGTCCCCAAGCAGATTTGTATCTCCTCCACATGGGCATAACGCAATCCCTTTACACCTCACAAAAAACCATGGTCCTCCTTTCCTGTCACCTACAGGTCTCCCGGTTCACACTGCTCCCCTTATAAGAGCCTTATACCAGAGAGTGAAATTGTTGTCAAGTTCCTGAGTTTGCTTCCCCCAGTTTCTTTAACTACAGGTTGCATTGGCTGAGCATGAGAGCAGGCTGTTGCTAATCGAAAGAGCCATGACTGTAATCAGGAAGGGAAGGCAAAAGCTTCCACCTTCACTCAAGTAGGAAATGAAGTAATTCAGTGGTCAGTGAAGTTGCCCAGGCTCCTACACATCTGGTTCCCAGGATGAGAATCTCAAGCACCTAAAGATACAAGATTTCCCATGAGTTCTTCCTAGTGACTAGTGTCACTCCCCTAAGGAGTGGCACATATATATGTATACAGCTGCAGTGTGGTGGGGGGGGGTGGGTGTGTGTGTGTGTGTGTTTATACTCCAATTTTTCTTTCACCAGAAAGAAAAGCTGTCCAGCTTTTCAGCAAAGCCCTCTGCCTGGCCAACTCTTATTTGAAGCTTGTAGATACTAAATCTTCAAAACAACTATTCTCTATGTTTGAAATAGGCTGCTAAGCTTAGTGGGTTTTGTGGATGAAGACACAATCTCTTTAGGCAGATGGGGAGTTGGCTGGCAAAAGGAAAGGGCTCCACTGTTGCTAGAATTTGTCATCACCCTTCCCTTGAAGGACTGGTGGCCAAGCAGATGACACAACAATGCAGCTTGACCAGCTTTCCTGTTCTGGCTGAAAGTAATCCACCACTACCCAAGCCTGTCTCTGGTGATAACTGCACCTTGCTTTCTCCTTTCCCTTCCTCCATGTAAATGCAGTGCATGGATGTGGTGTCAAGCACTGCACGCTTGAATGCCCTTGAGGCAACAAGTGCACCCTGAGACTGCTTAAGTAATCGGCCTATGAACTTTGAGGCAATATGCAATCTGTTTTAGAAGATGTGCAAACTCTTTGGTCAAGACTATATTTGTGTCTACTAAGCTGGAGGCCAAAAGGAAAGTTCAATCTC
>NW_010355948.1:0-2696 GCF_000700745.2 Antrostomus carolinensis | reverse complement strand
CAACAACAACAACAACAACAACAATAACAACCTCCCTTTCACGCTGCACTTTGCAAGTCTGTGACTCAATGTTTAGTGGCCATCATATATTTAAAAGGCTGCCAGTGGGCAGCTGTAGATCTTCTGGTTTGCTGCACAAAAGTGTTGTTGTTTCAGCAGTGTTTGCCCTTTGTATCCCCAAAGCCATGAAATCCTCTCTCCCACTTCCCACAGCTCTGTGCAAACAGGACGGCAGCGGCAAACATCACGTCGTTAGGGCACTTAACACCACTGCCAGCTCTTGAAACTGATGGAAAAGTGCTTTGCAGGCACTTTCCTCTTCTGTTGGGCTAAAGCAAGTCATGGCAAGAGCCAAGGGTATGCCACTAGCCCAAGGAGCAACAGGGAATATCTGCCTTTGGATTGACAGCATCATCCCATGGTGGCACACAACCACATCCATGACGACCCTTTCAGACAGCAGACCTTGCCAGAAATGGTATTATAAACTCACTTCAATAATCTAATCTTCTTTCTCTTTCCTTTTTCTAATTAAGAAGGATTTTCTTAAACTCCTCAATAATTTTGTTGCCCTGGTGTTTCATGCAGCCTCTTGCCACTGGCTTCAAACGTGGCATGGCTAAATGGGACATGACATAACTCAACCTGAACCCACAGTACATGACCAGAAGCACAGCTATTTTATTTATTTATCTTAAAGCCCTATTTTACTGCTCCATTAGTCACACACACACATAAACCAGACACATTTCTTGTGACTGGTTAGCAGCATGGATGGCAAATTATCTGTCCTTGGCTCGCTGCAACAGCATTTTCTGCCCAAATTTATGCCAAACTGGCAAATCTTCCCGTGATTATTTCATTTGTTGAGCTTCTGTGGCTGAAAACACAAGGAATTTTGTGAAATGTAAACTTTTGGGGTATGATGAAACTCTGCTAGAAGGATGGGCCACGGTTGGATTTCAGCTTGGTTTCCCTCCAGGTTAACCTTGGAGACCTCACTAGAGGCCCCAGAAGAAACCCTAACCCCAGGCATGTGGTCATCAACTCCTCTTTGACCTCAGTAGGGCTGGGATATCATCCCACGTTCCTTAAAGATGTTCCAACCTCTTCCTGAATCCTATATCAGCTTGATTTGAGATTCCCTTGATAGCCCCAAAGCTGACCTCCTGTAGTGCCTGCTATGGAGATACATTGAGAGCTTTTCTAGGGATGAGGCATCTCATTTGGCATGACCTTTCCAAAGGGCTCTGGCACCCACAGAAATGGAACTTCTCAGGAGGGCTCAGCAGCAGCAATGCTGAACCCAGCCCTGGTTATTTGGGGATGGCTGGGAAACATCTCACCTCCCCTAAAGCTCAGAAAGGCCATCAAAGACAGAAATCAGGCTGCTGGGGTTGAATTTGGAGCTGATTTACCAGGCATGGGAGATGAAAAGTTGAGCTCTTGCAGATGTGTGCGACCAGCTTGCCAACTGAGCTCAACTGTGCAGCAAACAGAGAGAGATTTGCAGTCACAGAAAGGCATAATATACTGTACAGCAATTTTAAATATTTTTCATTCAGAGATAAATTAGACTGTAATTAAATGGTGTCGTTTAATGGGCTGCCCAATAGATATGGTAATTGCTTTTTTTTTTAAGAGGCAGCATGGTAATGTCTACTCATTCGTAAAGGAATAATGATGCTAATTTAACCTAGCAGAGGTATAAACAGCCATCCTGTGTATCACACTCCAGTGTGACAAAGCCAAAAGTTCACTTTCATCACAACAGCTACATTTTGTGCGTCCTCTAATCCCCCCCCTGCTCCCACCCAAACCAGATGGGAATTAGCACTGGTTTCAAGGGGAGAGATGTGGGTCTTGCTCCTTTCCTGCACAAAAAGCTGAGGACACCTTCTTAGGGGAGTTTGTCTTTGAGGATGCCAAAGGAAAAAGTGACACTTTATCCTTAGTTGTCTCCTCTGTACCTAAACAAGACCACCAGTTTAACCAGTATAACTACTGGAAGTTTAACACCAGAGTTTGCAAAGAGCCTGAAAGAAACCTAATTGTGTTTGTGGCTTATGTGTGGCACAGGGTTTATGCTGAATTACTCACAGGCATCTTCCCATCCTGGAAAATCCTGCTGCCTGGTTAAAAAAAGCATTTTCCAAAATTTTTAAGGGCTACCTATAAATGTCTCATACCAATCAGCTCCTGGAGCCCCATGTGCTGGATATTAAATTTCCCTTCATCTCCATCCCTCGCCCTGCTCCCTGCTGGGTTAATTCCCCCCACTCTGAGCTGCCCTCTCCTTTCATCCCTGCTTTAATGAGCTAAGTCATAGTTAATGATGCTCCTCTTTAAAGCAACCGTGGTAGGAACCGGGTTAATATTGGGGGCTGTTCTCTCAGGCTCCCTGCAAACTCAGACTAAATCGACAGAGTAAATTTGCCATGAGCTCTGCATTAGTGAAGCAGTAATTCATGACAGGACTTCTATCTATACCAGCAAAAGCAGCTCTAGAAACATTTTAATTTTACAGACAGCATCACTTTGCTCCAAACAACTTGAGGTTTACCCACTGTCGATTTTTCTGCATGTTTTTTTTGGTTCAAAGATTGGAAGTTTATGCAAATAGAGACAGTAGAGATTTATATATATATGCGTGTGTGTGTGTATTTAAAAGCTATATATATATGTATATATATTTA
>NW_010355947.1:0-2714 GCF_000700745.2 Antrostomus carolinensis | reverse complement strand
AGAAGTATATGCATATACACACACATACACACAAGGCTTCATCAGTATTATTTATATGTTGTGTTTGGAGCTTCCCCACTTGTAGGTAATGCAACTCTCCCAAGCTAATGCTGATAAAGTACCACAGCTGTTTCTGGGACATTCCTCAATTGTGGAACACCCTTTCTGAATGGATTTGCAAGGCTGCCTCCCTGCATTCAAACTCCTCCTAAAAAGCCCCCTCTCTTTTCTGTGATCTATGAACTATTGAGTAAAGTCAAAGGGAAAACAGATGATATTTTGTTAAAAGTGAGTCAAAAGTGTGCTTTGCACACAGTTGTATGGGTTTAGTATGTAAGCAGGAGCTGATCTGATTTAAAGAGAATACCTGCTGAAGGTTGCTGCATTTGAATCTGACAATTTAAATATTTAAGAAATATTTAAGAAATTTAAGAAATGCCAATTTTATGTGTACACAGTCTTAAAAGAATATGACAAACCATTGACTTAAACACTTTTGAAGATATATCTGTTCTTCATTTCCTCCCTTCTCATTTCTTCCCTATTGATTTTATTTTTTTTAAATAAGAACTGTGTCTGTATGCGTGTGTGGTTTCTAGTAAGTTGTAGTTGCTAATAGAAACAAATAATGCAAACAAATTCATATACCAGATGGGAAATGAATCTATTCCGCACACCCGATGATATTACAGAGAAACTATTCCAGACATGTTTAAGAGTTTTTAACTGTTCAGTGAGACTGTGATTTGTTTTCATATCTCCAGCAAAAAGGCCAACCTTCTTAATTCCCATCAATCCAATAAGAACTTGTAAGGTGACCTAAAAGTGGCTTCTCTGGGCATGTAGAAACCAGTATTTTGGAACTGCTTTAAGCTTGTACTGTTCATCCCGCTGGGAAGAGCAGAGTTACTGTTCAAACAATGTTAAATTCTCGTATTCTGGCCTGGAGGGATGCTGTCACAGGTGCAAGAGTGACTATTGCCTATTTGTGGCCTGAGCTGTAATTTCAGAGGCAAATTGCACAATTGAGGAAAAGAAGGAAACCTGTTGTAGATAGGTTGATTTATTTTATAAAAGGGCACTGGTGTAGGTCATTAATGTGGAATGTTAAAAGCACTCCCAGCAGAGGAGAACTAGTAGCCAGAGTGCTGTCAATATTATGAAATAAATAATGTGTATTCAGTCAATTCAAGTAAGAGAAATATGAACTCCACCATGTTGCACTTCATGTTTACAAGGCCCATTGTCATCCTCCAAATGCTCATTAAAAGGCATATGCCCATATGTGTACAGAATGGCTATGGCTTAATAATATCTATTACGATGTCCTATAACCAGTTCAGAAGCCCTCTGGAAGGAAGGAAGCACATGAAAAATACTGTTACCCTTGTTGTAACTCCTAAAAGATAGTTTTTTGACAGGAAGAAGTTTGGGGTGAGAGAAGAGACAGACTAGAAAAACAAAAAAGACAACAGAAAAAATCCAAGCCAAAATGGTGCGGTGGAGAAGGGCTGATTGAGCCATCTGTTGATGACAGAAATCATTGTGAAACTTTAGTGTTCACTCATAACTTTTGATTAAGACCTAGGTCATTCTGGCTGAAATTTTTTAGACTGTCTTTTCTGAGCTGAATCCTTTTTTAAAGGAGCACAATAACCCCAGATGGTGGTGGCATTTTATTTCCTGTTATAGTTAAACTTCTTCATTTGTAATTGAACAACAAATGCAGGTGGAGATGTGCTGGGCTTGCCATCTCCATTTCTGTATACTCTTTACTGTATCTTTTAGTTTGCCTGTCACTTGACTCTCCCTCTGAAGTGGAACCATGCTTGGGTTCAGAGCTCTGTCAGGATGACAGAGGGCTCCAGTCTTCCCTGTCTCTTCAAAGTATTGAAAAGGTAGTTAAGTTTTATTGTAGATTGTAAAGGTCGTGGTTCAATCTGCGAGGATGCCAGTGTATCGGGAGTTACAGCTAACAGGGAGTCTGTCAAGAGGTGTAGGCTGTTTTCTTGTAAAGCCTGATGGAGTTCATCCTGGTATGAATTTTAGTGGTATGGTAGGATCTTGTGTCCATATTAGTCCTGTAACTACAAGGACTGTGCTCTCAACTGAAGCTTTTGGAAATGTTGAGATTCCCACCCTGAAGTCTTTGGTGGATGAAAAGAAGACTGTACCTGTCTAGTGCTGTATTTTTTATTAAGTGCAATAGCAGCATCTTGGAAACTACAATCGGATGTCTTTGGCTGATTTTTTGCAAGGGCTGGAGGTAATTGTTATGCACAGAAGTCCATCGGGGTGTAATTGACACACTATATGCGCAGCATGAGGACTGCAGCTTATTGGACAGTTTTTGAAGAATTTTTTTTTCTCATTTAATTTCATTTCACTGAAGTTTGTCTGCTTGTCCAATCCAGCATGTTTCAGGGGGACTTTGTTGATTTCATGGACAATCTGAGTCCTGCCTGTCAAGTGTCTGGGAGCCAGTACCCTGCAGTTACCATAAAAGGTGGCTGCCCCTGGCTGTGCTGTTTCCAAGTAGACCCTGAGCCCTGTCAGACAGGCTTCCAGGAACCTGAATGCTCTCTGGGCTCTAGAACTCTCATTGAAAATACAGCAATGCAACAACAGATATGATATTCTAGGACATCAAGACCATCCTAATTTCCATGGATAGTCACACACGGAATCACACACAGAATGTTGGGGATTGGAAG
>NW_010355946.1:0-2492 GCF_000700745.2 Antrostomus carolinensis | reverse complement strand
GGCTTAGTTGCTGGCTGGGGTTAAACCACAATAGATTTATATTTGGCTTGAACTAAACTACCGATTTAAAACACGGACTAAAGCATTTGGAGGTTTGGCTTTATTTTTCCCCTTCACAAAACACTGTACAAACATATTTTAGAACTGTTACTGCCTAATAATGAATAGAAATGATGAAATAATTAACACAAATTAGTTTCCTATGTGTCTTGTGACAACAGTCAAAGGTAGACAAGATATCCCCTATTAGCATTGCAACAGAAGAATCGTACACAGTATGAGATCAGCTCTCTTAGACATAAGCATAGCTAAACTGGAGTTGTACCATACGACTGATTGAGTTTCATGGTGTCCAATAAAGCCTAAGTGCTGAGCGAAGCTTCTTCAGCAGCCAAGGATATCCACAACATTGCTCTCCTATGCGGACACTTCGAAGACTACAGAAGAGCAATCCATGGCCTAAGTACAATTCTGTTACAAAATACCAGAATAGCAGACACAGATCTGGTCCTCAAATGAGGACTATTTTCGCTGCCCACTTTACTTATTATGCAGATACTTTTTTATTAAATACTCATGGCAAGCATATTCAAGTGTTCTCAGTTCAAATATTACAAGTATTAACACTGATACAATCTGATGGGAAAACACTAGATGAGACAGGAGTGTAAGAGGACTACATCCCTAGAGTGCCTTTTTAGAATACTATTTCTCAACACTCACACTCTTTGCCATAAAAGAACCAAGTTGTTTATTTTCCTTATCTAAATTGCAGCAAAGTTTTAAGTAGCTTGTCAGAGACAAAAAGATAGTCTGCATATTAATGATAAAGTTTAACCAAAAGCATTTTCTCCATTTGATACCAGCAGCAATTATGAGTGTAAAAGTGATGAAGAACAGTAATGACAACAATCCTTACTAGGATTATGAAACAAGCCAGAAACTGTTTAACAGGTGAATAATTTAAGAACTACACTAAGTACCTGCACTAGTTTAACAAGTTTAATGCAACTGAAAGACCATCAGACAACTCAGGATTGGACTGTTAATCAGCATTTTCTTGCAATTTATAGTTACACAAATTTACTATGATAAAACATTAACTTTATTTAAATTTCACACTGAGTAAAGTGAACTAACCTTAAGACTCGTACACTTCTTTCCTATTAAAGCCAAACTCCTGGAAACAAGCACAGAAGAATGAATGGGAAACTGGGAAGGTTAAAGGATTGGCTAATTCCTATTATCCCTTAGGTCCACAAAGAGTTGTCAAAAGGTACCATCGGGTAGCTGCAGTCTAACCCCTAATCCTAAACTGACCAACCCATTCTGTAACCAGTGACTGCTCTCTTCCTTCAGGTTTCTAAGATATTACCAAAGACAACCAAATGAGTCTGACTCCAATGGAGACCAAGTTTTTTTCTGTTTTCCACCTACACCCAAAATCTGCAGGATTCTGCCAACGAATATGTAGGCCATTTACTAGACTTAACTGGATATATGTTAACATGAAAAAAATGCCACTAACAACACAGGAATGAGCAATAGATACCGCCCTCCCCACACAAATATTTCCACTACCAATACTTGGCCAACTCATGGGTCTGGTTAAATGATGACTAACATTATTACATATTCTGAATCACAGATTTAAGTAATATTAATAATACTAGTGCTTATTAGTCTCTATGTAATACTGATCTTAGTGCAATGTTATTATATTTGCATAACTTAAAACCCAGCAAGGTTCAGATAAACAGGAGTAAAACTAGAATTAAGCTAGTAATTCAGAAAGATCACCTTAGAAATGGGAACAAAAGCAGTTTTCTTAAAATCACCTAGTAAATGCATTTTTGTTTTGAGCCAACTATGCTTCAGTTACCAAAAGTGAGAGTTACGGACAAACTCATTCAAAGGCAAAGATCTACAGATCCATCCTGCATTATTTTCCAGTACAAACTAGAAGATATAACCAAAAACACCATAGAAGGAATTAAGAAAAAACAAAAGTTGCACAGTAATGGCATTTTAGTATCCGTTTTATATAGTTATAGGAAACAGGTCTAAACCTTGTCTTGCCTAAAATTGTAGGTGTGGCTTGAAATACACAGTAGACAAAGTTCTTTTTGGCAATGTACAAAGGATCTCACAAACAGCTATTTTAAAGTTAAGATGATCTTCACATTTCAGAGAAATGCTGCTTAAAGAAGCATTATGGATCTCATATCTCTTCTATCTTCATGGTTCCAATCCAGAATTTGTTCAATCTAAAAACCCTGACAGCTTTCCATCTACCAGAAAAAATAGCCTCTGATTTGAAGAAGATTCAATTGTCTTACAATAGTGGAAACTTCTGAACTAAAAAGAAAATATCTACTTTAAAATTCTTCAATTTGTTTACAGGGGAAAGTTTTACCAGGTGCGGCAACAGAGCTAGAGCCTCTGTCTGTATGCTTCCTTTCACGAACAGAAAAAACACAGTAGTTAAAAAA
>NW_010355945.1:0-2637 GCF_000700745.2 Antrostomus carolinensis | reverse complement strand
GGGGGGGGAACTGTGGGTCAGATCCTGAGCACTTTGAATTTTTTGGCAAAGGCTCTCCTAACCTCATTGCACAGTATTCAGCATTACAGCACTAGCAGTATGAAAAAGAGGTTGTGGAAAGAATTTTCAGGAAATTCATTTGCTCGGACACACATACTGTGTAAATCAATTCATGTTTCAATTTTCTTGCAATACAGCTTTGCGATTAGGTTGAAACTTTTTCTGAAATGTTTCTTACTTACACAGTAGAGTCTCAATTAACATTCCTGTCAGGATTTTATGCACATAATATAACAGATACATCATTAATCCAAAATTAATAAAGACATGCTTGTAATACTCAAAGAATAATGATAAACAGAGAACATTTTAAATCTAATATAGTTAATGGTCTTAAAATTCTACTCTGGTAATTGACTATAAAAATACCTTTGCAGGGTTGCATATTTATTATGTCTCAACAGATGTCAAATGAAATTTGCACAGTTCACCTGTATTATTTTTCTTGTCTGCCCTGCAAATACTTCCTGGGAAATGAAAGACAACCTCTCTTTTTGATTCAAGACCATTGGTGTAATAAAGATCCTTCAAACGAAAATACAACTTTAATTATGCTAGTGAAATCCACTGGTCTTCAGCTCACTGTCTTTTATATACTTCAGAAGGGGTGTGCAGGCACAATCAGAGGGATAGTTTATTTAATGTTTTTATTATGGAGTATATACTAGAATGGTTCATTCTCCTCCTCTCCCAGTAGCTGAAGAAGCTCCCAGGGAAGCCACCAAATAGGGACAAGGAACTGAAATTAGGATTAGTAGCACTTGAGTCTTTAACTGAAATTAAAAAACATTTTGTACATATTTGCTTTTGGAAAGTTATTTTTGTCACAAAAATAGGTGATTTTCAATATGCTCAGGGAAGGAACACTATTATATAAGAAAGGGTCATGTTGATGCAGCTATTTTTCAGGAAACAGCTGCCCTTTACAACATGAGACAAGTACTATACTAGGCTCAGTTCTTCACTGAATGCCCACATAGGCACAGAAAGCAGATTTTGTGCTGGTTGCACAAAAATTAGGAGCCCAGGAGCTCCCAATGCATCTGATGTACTAGTGGAGGTCTAAAGCAACTCAAAGCTCAGGGCAATCTCTATGCTGCAAGGCCAGAACAGGCATGATGTGGACTTGTCCCAAATGCTTCGCTGGCTGTTAGTCTGGCAGGATATTGGGTCAAAAGCATCCACCCAATGCTTAGGGAGAATTGAGCTACACATTCAGGTAGCTTGGTCCATCCTCCTGTTCATCCAGATCAGATGAGTTAGACGCTGGGTCTGTGTCAAGTCATTAAATACAGTCAGCCTCTTCCCCTCCAGACAACTTCAGTTGGTGAAATTAGCAAATTTGGACCTGACAATGACTCCTGTCCACGCTTAACTGATGGTACAGGTACTGACACCTATGCCCAGAATATTTCTGACTGACAACATTTGAATGGCTGTGGATACTGATATAGAGATGTGCTCTTGTAGTCAGTGTACTGAAAAGGTAGGCAGGAGAATGTCTGCATATGAAGTTATCTGTATGAAGTAACCAATGAGTTTAACAAATACAGCTAAAAAGCATTAGATATCAAAAAAAGAGTGTTACCCAGCAGCTTTCTAAGGAGATATGAAAATGAATACTTTGTATGACTGGTAGCTGGAGTAATGCCCTATGAAATGATAGTATCCTTTTTAAAATTATTTTTCTTTAGATTAAAGACAATATCTTGGAAGAAAAGCAGAGGAGTCTCAATTTTGAAGAAATTGAAGACTGGGGATCAAAAAACATCATTAAAATGAACCCTCCTACAGTAAACAAGATGTCAAATTCAGTTGCTAATCTACCTCTTAGGTTTGGAAGAAATTATCCAGAAGAAAGAAGCATTAAACCAATTGCTAATTTGCCTCTGAGATTTGGGAGAGCTTTTGGAGAAAACATACCTAGGCATGTTCCAAAGGTATCACACAGGCTTGGGAGATCTCCACTTGTTAAAAGTTCCAGTGGATCACTTCTAAATTTGCCACAGAGATTTGGGAAGTCACTGTCAGTCAATCTGTCTCAAGAAGTCCAGGAATCTGAACCAGGTAATACTAAATAAGTGTTCAAGCCATATATTAAAATGCATATTAAATCATAGTTTAGCAATGGCTAAATACAACCAGACTGCCCCAAGGGATCCTCCCTAAGCATTTCAATATGAGTCAAATTTCCCCCCCAAAAAAATTTGCAGTTCATCAAATCAAAAATTCTCATCACAAGAAATAGTAGAGAATCGCTTTACAAATTTTTTCTAATGAGAAGATGCCAAATAGCCAAAGCCAAAAATGCTCATATGACAAAATTAAGTTTTACAGCACTTTTTTAGATCAGGTTTCATTTTGAAAAGTTTAAAGCTTTGGTGAAAAAGGTTCACAAACATGAAAATATCCCATTTCAGCACTATAAAATGATCAAACAAAATTACCTAAAAATTACTCTTCCATTTTCTAAAAGTATACAAATTAGAGTTTTAAAAAAGAAAATTCCAAGCTGAATTGCAGCATTTTGAAAATGCTGTTTTTTTTCTCATCTGAACCTTTTGGGGTTTTTTTTTT
>NW_010355944.1:0-2723 GCF_000700745.2 Antrostomus carolinensis | reverse complement strand
GGATAGGATGAGCAGTGAGCTTTAAGGAAATAAGTGGTGGAGTTGGTTGGATACTCTTGTATACAAGGAGAAATTCCTTTGACTGTTACCATTGCAAGGCCTCTTTCTAACGGTGCATAACAAACCCCACAATCTAGTTCATTGTTTCTGACCTATTGTATTTCCAAAATCTTGACTTGAAATGTAGAATATTCACAAGTAAGTTTAATAGAAGTCACTATAAACCATCAGTATGTTAGTAATTTTAATTACCCATTGATGAGCACTCTTGCTCCATTAGTGCAAAACAAATTGAAGATTGAGGAAGGTGAGAGGGCTCATGAAAATTGGAGAGAACAGATGACCAGAAGCATGATAGTTTCCAGTGAAAACCATCAGTCTCATGGTGTTAAATATCTGCTATTTTCTTTGTCATACTGGTGAATTCTTAGGAATCTGCTCCTCTTGTAGCCTTTGACTTCTACAAAACTTTATGTACTCTTCTTTTTCCAAAAAAGGTTTACAGGAACCTTGCCCTTAGTCCATAAAGTATTTATAGGTACATTGCACAGGGTGTGTAATAGTACTATTCTAGGTCTATTACCCTAACCGTAGTATCAAAGCACCTGTCAGTCTAATAGAATAATCTTGATCTGAGACAAGGAAGCAAAGGAAAAAAGTATACAAACAAGTTTTGCTCAAGGTCACACAAAGTGCCAAGAACATGAAATTAGGGCTTCCACCCTTTTCAACTCTTTCTTTTTTTTTTCTTTTTTCCATCCCCAAAATAAAGAATAGCAACTCTTCTGAAGATAAACAGAAAAAAATACAATTGGAGTTGTTTGGGGATTATGCCTCATGATGTCACAGCAGTTCTTCAGGTAGAGAAAATGTCTCTTGCTTATGTTTTCAGGGGAGGGTAGGTACATGTGTAAAAATAATTATGCTTTGATCAGCATATTTGCAGGTTAACAATCAACTGCTGATTATCTGCTGATTCTTGCAAAACAGAAAATCTGTTCCTATACAAACATCAATTATGGAATATCTGACAGAATCATTCTGAACTGGTTTAATTATACACATTTTTATACCCTATTTAATTGTATTTCACACTGAAGATAGTTCTGGACCAGTTCTCTTACTAAAGCTCTTGTTACATTTTTACATATACTTTAGAGATTAAACTGATAGATTTTTTTGGATGCTTCATCATTGTGGTAGACAATTTTTTGAGTAGCACCGCAACCTCTATCAATTACCATATTGGGATGAGCCTCCTGTATCACATCAAATGGATTGCATCTATTCCATCCAATAAAATTGGTGTGTGGTGGTTATTGATGGGGGCTCGACCATCCCAGTTTTATTAAGACCGTTTTTACAACTAGGTTACAAGCTAACAGTGCCATTATCTCTCCCCCAAATCCCTTGGCAGTTAGTACTGCCAGCAGCAGTAGAAATTACAGAGGGATTAATCTCTGGCTCCAGCCCCCAAAAGCTTTTCTCCGGAGGTACAGAATGATATGTTGAACTGTGTTAAGCACTGAAAGATTTAATGAAAAAAAAAAAAGCCTTGAGTGCCTGCCTGCATCAGAGTCAGCGTCTGTCCCTTTCCAAACTTGTCAATACTGTTTTCTGTCTGTGCAGACCTGCTGGGCTGCTGAGATATGCATGATGGCTTGGGCTGTTTTGTTGCAGTAGTTTTCTTTAAAAGCCTGACCCTGCAGAAGGTTGGTTGGAGCAGTCGGTTTTGGAGGAAAATGAGGGGATGGGTAGAAGAAGGAGGGAATTATAGATCTCTCAAGAGTCCCTTTCATTGCAAATTATTCTTCCAGCTGTGGGAGAGGGTCTGGCGCAGTGAGCAGAGCAGGGGGAGACAGATCCTGTGGATGAGGACAAAGAGTGACACTGGCCACAAAAGGGTGAGGGAGAGGAGAGGGGACACGGTGACTTGGCAGGTCACTCCTGCAGCACCCTGCTCTGCCTGATAAGGGTAGGTTTTACAGTGGGGATGCTGCCACGGACACACCTCCGTGCACACTGCAGAGGCACCGAGGTTTGGGGAAGGAACGATAAGGAACACAATGAATAACTAACAAAGCTCGTTTGATGAATGCAGTCATTTGCATTACAGTGCCAAATAGCTTTGCTCCTCGTGGCTGTCATACACAGCTACAAATATTATTAGTATCATTTCAATAACATCTAAGGCTGACAGTAGACTATACGGTGGGAGAGATTGTTAGGAAGTTTCAAATTTTGCAGAAGGGAAGGAAGCCTAGAGAATAGTGAGCCAAGCATCCCTCATTTCTGTTTTGGTTTATGTTATGTTTATGTTAAGTTATGGCAGGATTGCTAAAATACACTTCTTTGAGTATTGGAGACTGTATACAAGTGAAGGAAAAATACAAGACAGAACTGACATCATGGCCTATATCATGGCTTCTTGTTTGCTTTTTGTGACTAACTTTTTTCTAATGCTGAAGAAAATGCGTGGTAATTGGTAATATCTTCTATGCATAGGTAATGTAGGTAATGTAATGTAGGTGCAGCGTCTATACATCAGTACTCCTGACATTCTTGAAGACACAGTATGAAACATTAACACCAATGAAAGGTTTCCTTGTGTCTGTTTTTTGTTTTGTTTTCACTTTCATTCACGATGTTTTCCAGTGAAATATAAATGGATGCATTTCATGCTATGTTTTGTTCTTCATGCCTCATTCTCAGGAAAAAAAAAA
>NW_010355943.1:0-2712 GCF_000700745.2 Antrostomus carolinensis | reverse complement strand
GTGTGTCCAGGGTTGCCGTGTCCCAGGTACAGCAAATAGTTTTGCCAGAATTAACACCTTTATAATGAATACTTCTGTCTTAGAACAGTAAAGACTCGCAAAGCTGCTAAATTAATATGTCCATGTACATCTACACATCTGTGTCTGCATCTGGATTTCCTTTTTTTAATGAAAATTTCAGAATTTGGATCCTCGGTCTTACTGACTGAAACTGTGTTAAACTAGCAGGAAATAGAGTCCTGAATATTGTTCCTTCCATGATATCCTGTGTAAAAGATCTTTTCAGCCACTTATTTGGCCATATAAACAATCCAAACCATCCAGAAGGCAACATTTTGCAGGCCTTGAGATGGCTTCTAGATCATATTAACTTGATGTGATTCATGAAAGCATCTTTTTAGTCCCTTATACTCTGGCATAAAATTAATTTAGTCTCTGAAAGCGAGACTGAGCTCATGGGTAACGAAGTGCATTCACAGCCCCTGTGAGCAGCAAAGATTAGAGAAGGGGGCTGTAGTGTGACACAAACAAAGCGCATGGGTGCGATGGACACCCAAGTGCCCCAAGTCATGCCTCAAGGGACATGGGTCCCTCCCCTTCTGGCCTGCAAATTCTTTCTCTCTCTGAGGAAAATAGCTACAGAAAGCAGATGCTACATCAACTCTTGAATGTTTTATTGAACTCTGCTCTCAGATCTTCTGTCTAAACAATCCCACTCAGATCTTCTGTTCCTCATCCAAACCCCTTATACGAAGTAATTTACCCTCTTGGCATTTTTTATGCAGTGAGGGAAAGCATCTTTGTCAGCTACAGCTCTCCTCCACCAGTACACAGATCTCTGTGGTCTCAGCCTCCTGCATCCATGCCATTTTAAGGCATCCACCTGGTGGGTGCCTTAAAATTTCCTTCCCTGGGACACTCCTGGATCAAGCTCCATCAGCTGAGCTCTCAGCTGTCAGTTCTCAATGTGGCATCTCAGCATTCAGCAAGGGAAAAGTGTTCCCAGGAGGTTGCTCTGTGGCTCTAATAAAGATGAAGGCTTTGGAAGATAAATTCTCTGACACAATTCCAAAGTAGAAAGGTCATAGTACTTGCCCCATCTCCCATAAAGCTAGATGGACATGCTGAAACAGAGAATAAATCTCATTTTTTTAATTTTAATAGTAAAACAGAGAATAAATATCTTTTTTTTAATTTTAATAGTAAAAAATGCCAAGTGGCTGATGTTGTTCCTTCCCAGCCCACCACCCCTCCGTCCCTGGCCCCACTCTCCCCCCCCATCAAAAAAAAAAAAAAGCTACAGTGGTTTTATTTTGAACTTTCTACAGCTGGAGGTACAAAGCCAAAGCCAACTTAAGACTTTCAGACTTTATTTTCAGATTTCCCGTATTTTCAGATTGGATGGAATATATGTGACTGATATATCACAGCTTCTGCAGTACCTAAAACATTGCAAATTTTAAAACTTTAAGTCTACATTTTTATAAACTTAAAAAATGTATAAACCTTATTAAGTATTAAGGGATTTTAAAGATTTTTATTTAAAATACAGATTTCTCAGACTGATACTCACACTCTTAACCATGAACAGATCACAACAAATATCTTTGAAAAAGACTTTGATTTCACTCGAGACTTTGTAAGGAAGAACTGCACAGTAAAACTGCCTGCAAACCCTATATAAATCTAGAATATAAAAGTAAGAAGTGTTCAACAAACCGTCTAAAGGGAAGTAACCCTTCTAGAATTTGTCAAGCTAACTCTCCTCAAAAGAGGAAAAAATAACAAAAACAGAGAGATCAGTCCAGTTTTGATCAATCTATCAGTGCAGCCAAAGGATATGTGACTGGGAAAGCCATTGCACTGAACAGAAAAACTGCTCAACTTTATTTTTAGAGCATTATAAGTAATGTGATTCTGTAAAAACATCAATAAAATTCCTCTAAGAAATGTGCCTGAAGGAAGTGCTCTTCAGTTTTAAATGCACCTAAAACCAGTCCTATAAAGAAAAAGAAATCCATCAAGGGAAGAGCAACATGGAAAGATTGCAACATGGAAAATGTGGGAGGAAAGATCAGAGACCAGGTTATGAACATTGTTGTGAAGGTAGCTTCAGCAGTAGAAGGTCCATCTTTTGTAAATGATCAGATTGCCTCAAAATACGTGTGATCCTCTTATGTCCCCTCCAGCCCAGGAAGACGTTTTGTTCTGTATTTTATATTAGAATGTTGACAGTCCTTAGATTTTCACCTGCAGGTCCTGCTTCATAAATGCTGAGTAGCAGAAATTTTGAGAGTTTTCTTTTCCATGACTTAATTCCTTTGTTGGGGACCAAAGGAGGGTTATTACATAGAGCACAAGAAACATTTGTCTAGAGGCAGGATTACGCTGAAGCTGTGTCTTGGCAGAGACCCCTATGGTGGAAGCAGCTAGCTGGCCTCACATGATATCCTTACCCAGAGGAGCTCTTTGGTATGGGACTTATCTCTGCTGCAGCCCCTCACCATCCATCATCTCCAGCCAGATATGTAAACAGATGCTTTGAGTGGAAGTAATTTAAAAAGTCTTCATTCTGAAATTTAACTTCAAGGAGGATGCTTTAGTTTAGATAGCTCTAAAGCTACTCAATGATTAAGTCTTGAGAGTTAAGTTGCTTAATTTTCTTTCAATTTAGGATGCAGTTGATGTTGATAAAGTTTAAATTTGTAGGGA
>NW_010355942.1:0-2699 GCF_000700745.2 Antrostomus carolinensis | reverse complement strand
GAAGGGGGGGAGAAAGGAAAAGGAAGGGGGGAAAATGAGGAGAAAAATCACTCCCTTCTCTATCCAAGAACATTCTATGTTACCCTGTACTCAAAAATAAGGCAAGAAAACTACGCTGGGTTTATAAGAAAGGGAAATTTCCCTGTGCCATGAAGTACAGAGGGCATTGTGCCATTCTGGGCCATCAGCCAGCATTTTGCACTGTCACATTCAATTAACTACAACCAGTGACAAATGAAAAGCCACAGAACAGCTGCAGCATGTAGGCAGACTTCAGTAAAAAGCAAACTACCTGCGGTATTAAAACACACATCTGCTCACTACACCACAGCTGTACGGGCACAACGACAAGCACAGGCACAACCACACACACCTATCAGCACGAGACCCACAGTGCATCTACATGAGGAGTTCTGACAAGAACTGACACTCTTGAGAAAGACACTACACTGGACAACACTGAATTAATCCACTGCTGGTCACAAAGAACAGGGTGAACAGAACAAGCTGGCTGGGAAGCAAGCTCACTACAACGACCAAAAAAGCAGCACAAGCAGAATTTCAGTTTAGAGAAGGGGTTCACATAAGTTCTGTGGCACATAGGGAAGTCAACTCTTAACCCATAATAAGTAGCAGGTAGTTTGTAACTTGAAAAATCACTCCAAATCAGTACAAACCCAGTCTTGTCAGTCTTGAAGTTCAGTTGTGGGGTTTTTTTTGACAGCAAGGCATTCCAGTGTTTGCGTGTACGTTCTACATCCTTGGACAGGATGCAATAAAACCAGGTAAGTGGAGTTCTCAACTTTGTTTCCTCTAAATAAATTCTTTCTCCAAAGTATTCTTTAGAAAATAGGCAGATGCTGAGCAAATAAATTCTTAATGTAACTTCATCAACAGCAAATGGGAGAAAATGAGACACCAGCACCATACCTTTGGCAGAGCTGGTGAGGTATTTTCAGTATTAGGGTTCCAGGCACCTGCCACTGTCACCTACCCCCTCCAATGCTTGGTGGTGAGATCTTTTTTTCTACAAAAGCTATTTTAAATCAAAGTAGCTCAGCACAGAGAAAAAAAAAGTGATCATCCAGGCATACCAAAGTCTGAAAACAAGCATAGACCTTTCTGAAGCCCTGCTTCTTCCTGAAGGATCTCCCAAGGCAGTAACTCTTATCTGAACCCCCTGCATTGCACATCTGTCACCTGCTACCCACAGGTACCTCATTGTTCTGCACCTCTTGGAAAATGCGGAATTTCTCATGAAACGCCTTGAGGGCATGCAAGGAGGAATGGGAGGGGGAGAGAAAAAGGGGAACACAGTAAAAACAAAATCATCTTCCTCTTAGAAGAAATCTAGATCAACTAGGGAGAGAGATGAAAAGAGAGGTAAGTAAATATAGAAAATGTCTACTTATTACTTCATCAACTCCTTCCACCAGCCTCAAATTCATTAGTTATTCTAATTCATCCCACTCTACATACACAGAAAGCATTCCCTGTGACACTTTGATGTGCAGTGCTTCCATACCTTTGCCATCTGAGCCACGTATCAACTAGCTCCTGCCATTTGAGACTGATTTGTGCACACTGGAGGACAGGTTTGAGACAGGAGGCACAGACCACCGTGTCAGATGCTCTCTTCTTCCCAAGTTTTTTTTAACACGTGAACCAGG
This sequence comes from Antrostomus carolinensis, assembly GCF_000700745.2. Classification (NCBI taxonomy): domain Eukaryota; kingdom Metazoa; phylum Chordata; class Aves; order Caprimulgiformes; family Caprimulgidae; genus Antrostomus; species Antrostomus carolinensis. Next base: position 1,029 of record NW_010355942.1, on the reverse strand, counting down.
CACCACCAGGAAGGGACAGGGGGAACACATTTTTCATTCTTCAGTACCAGAAGGGCCTTAGCGTTCTGTGGGGTCAATGAAATCTCTACTTATTCCTCCAAAACCTGCCAACAGTGTCTAGCAGACCTTAGAAGCTCTCAGGAATGAAAGGAGGGCTCTTCCCCATTACTGTAATTCAGCAGTTCCTTACATTTTTCACTTGTTTTTCCATTAATAGTGCCATCCTAAAATTGAAATAAATAGTTTAAAAGCAACTAGGTGTAAATAAACTAAATGTATTTGTCTCTTTGGGCTTTTATGGAGACCCACTGGTGTCTCCTCTTTCCTCCTCAATAACTTCCTTAAAGTCCTGTTTAAAGTGAAACCCTTTTGGCTAGAAAACTGTTGATATGTCTTACAACATGATATTAATAGCATTAGCTAGGGAAAGTTGGTCAGAAAGAAGAAACAGCTTCCAGAAGAAGCAGAGTTCATACCAGACCACACTAGAACTAGAGCACCAAGCTAAGACCAACCCCTACACCACCATCTCATAGGACCTCACTACAATGTATTTCAGCTTCACCGCTGTTATCTACACACGTAGACAAACAGAAATACTCAGCAACTACCAAGAAGTCCTCAAAGAAAACAGGCTCAAAATGAAAGAAACACCTGATGGCTCATCTTTTCTCCAAAAAGAGAAGATACTAATTCAGACTGTCCACATTCTTTTCTCCCAGGAAAAACAAGCAAACCTGCATGAGTTGCAACACTGCAGCCTGTAGCTTACCTCTTAGTTGATGATCTGTCTTGACTATGTTCTTGATGTATGCAAAAGTACAGTCCTGTCTGTAGTTTGCTTGGAATGCTACCACTTCAATCTATCAAAGAGGCTGGTAAAACAATATCCTAAAACTGGACCCTTACAAAAAGTGAGAACTATCTCATTGTTGTTTTGCAAGAACATTAGAGCCAGTCACATTTACTCTTCTGACATGGAATTTCTGTTTTCTGTACAGCATTGGCATACTCACAACAGGGACAAAA
>NW_010355941.1:0-2705 GCF_000700745.2 Antrostomus carolinensis | reverse complement strand
TTTTCCTTTCAAAGGTCTGGAGTTGAATTTTCAGATATATCCCTAGTTGTCTAAATTCCATTGACGTGATTCTGAACTCCATGGTGGCAGGATTCTATCCCTACTGCAGTACTGGCTATTACTTGGCACTTCAAAATCATATGACATGTTGATCCATGGCATGCAAACCTCAGAGGTTTGTAAGTTTGGCTCCAGGCTGTTTGGCTGTTTTCTCATGAAAACAATCTCTCACCTTCCAGAACATGTTTATTCTCAGCCTGTGCTGAGATCATCCACCCTGATGAAGAACTTCTGCCAAAATTTATGCTGAATGCTATTTCAGTTCCCCTCATCCTCTAGATCAGTTGTGATGGACTTGTCAGTGTTGGCTGGGCAGACTGCTTTGATGCCTTGACAGCTTAGAGTTGTTGGTAGTTGGAGGACCAGGGTCTGCATGCCAATAGTCTGGGATCGCTTTCAGAACCTTTTCCTCCTGCTTTTGTTCAAGACTGCTGTGCTCAGGTGATGGCTGACGTGTCAAGTGCTGGGGTGAGGTCTGTGCTTTCTGCAAAGAAGTGTTGAGCTTGATCTAAGAAAAAAAAATCCTCAAACCTTGTTTATCTTTAGAAATTATGGTTAAACCTGGACTGATTGTAATTTGATGATGTCAGATATGGTGTCTGACAACTCTTAAAATATGTCTTTCTATCTCACAGCTTGAAAGAGAAAGCAATGCAATATTTTACAGACATTTTTATTTATAGAACAGATTGCATATGTGTTCACTTGCTGATATTTAAATTTCAAATTGCTATGTAGAAATATAGGAAATAAGAAAGAATATTAAACTGGGCTCGTAAAAATTGACAACTAGACTAAAGGTGAATATGCAGATGGCCTTAAGTGTGACCCTTCTGCCAGGCCTATCTTGGCAGCAGTAAATACCAGACTCAATTTCTGAGGTTCTTCCCTTAAAACTTTGTCTTGAATTTCCACCCAAACACCTGGGAAAATGAAATCAAGTTGCATGGACATTTGGTGAGTTATACTTCCCCACACAGATCGGACTAAATGGCTTTTCAGTGGAGAAAGGGATAAGGACAACCCATAAACCTGTAACTGCTGCTTCTCTAGAGCGTGGAATAATTTCAAACCAACTCTGGGTTTGAGGGACTGCTGGAGCAAATTTTGGAGTTACTGTATGTTCTCCTAGCCGTGTCCTGTTCTCTTGTTTGTGTCATGTTATGACTTTCTCATTTTTTCCCTGTTGGGACTGCTGTAGCAAGAGTTCTTGAGAGCTTCAGCTCGTTTTTCTGGTTTGATTGGATTGCTCACCATTGCTCCCCTTGGTTTGCCATTCCTCCTACCTCTTCCCATAGTGCTCTTTTTTTTTTCTTCTCCTGTTCTTCATATTTAGGTCACAGGAAAGAAGATTATAAGTATTAGAAATAAAATGTGGGATAAACAAATTTGAATACCTGATTTAAAAATAAACAAAACACCCTCACAGTAGTATTAAACTTTGAAAGGAGAAGATACATAAAAAAGATTCTCAGTAAGTGTATCCCCCTTTTCCATTAAAATAAATAAAAAAATAATGAAAAGAGCAAGGATAGTTAAACAGCAAAATAAATGCAATTGGAGGAGAGGAAAAATTGAAAAAGTTTAGTGTATAAAAGTAAATGTGGTGTCCAAACAGAAAGTAGAAGAGAATGTCAGCCCTGGTAAGTTAAATGCAGGGGGGAGGAATGTGAGCCCAGAACAGATTTTGAGGAGTAACCTGCTTATCTCTATGAAAACTAATAACTTCTTCAAATATATTAGAAATGGGAAGCCTGCCAGAACTGAAAAATAATTGAGGTATAAAAAGGGACACTCAGGGAAGATTGAACTGTATCAGAAAATTTTGATCAAGGTTCTCTTTTTAGGAAGGAAGATTCTGAGGCTTGTTCCTTCCGCTACAGACAATAAATCCATGGAATTCTTTCAAAGTGTAATTAGAAATGGTTTATGGTGGGGAGTGATCTGAACTGTGAAATGAGTAGTAATAAATTTCAGGTACCAGATAAGGTTCAAAGATGCCAAAAGAATTTAAAAATGAAATAACTGAGCAACGAGCAGTTGCAATTAATGGATATCTTCATTCTAATTTTAAAATTACAAATGGCAAATGTATCTCTGCGTTTTTTAAAGAGTTCAGTGAGGGATGGATGAGGTGGGTGTGTCTTCAGTACCAATATCTGCATCCTAATGATCCTGACCATCCCAGTGATTCTTTGGACAAGGTTCACCATTCCCTTTATGATGGTCTCAGTACTGACTAGGTGTCTGCACCTGACCCTAGTCATCGACGCTTCTCTTGAAGTGAGGTAAATGGGATTCCATCCTTTGAACCCATCCGGAGTTCAGTGAATTTAGTATCTGTACTAGGTAAATTATAAGAACTGTAGTAAATAACAGTAGGCATATAGGTAATTGTGATCTAACGGGAAAGGATCAGAACATCTTTGAAGCATGATTTCTTTCTATAGATGTTCTTTCCAAGGAATGATGGAGCTTTTAAATTAACATGATATAGTTAATAAAATGTTCCTGAATTCCAAAAATACCCCTTTTGATACACTGACTAATTAATGATTAGAAGAGAGAGGAGGAAACAATAAATAAATGAGATTATTGTGTTGAGGAAAGAGATTATTAATCATAGAATCATAGAATGTTGTGAG
>NW_010355940.1:0-2698 GCF_000700745.2 Antrostomus carolinensis | reverse complement strand
GAGATAGTTAATTCAGTGAGGAACCAAAGAAATATTTGCAGAAACACTGTAACCAAAAAAAAAAATCAAAACCAACCAACCAAAAAAAACCAAACCTAACAAATCAACCCCATAATCACAGAGCACAATGAAATAAAACACAAAATAAACCATCACAGGAAAGTAGATTGAACCCCAAGCAACATATTTTTTCCCATAGTCAAAAGCATTGGAGTATTGTGTGCCAAGAAAACACTCTTATCCTCTTTTCTCTTTTTTTCCTCTGAATGTTACTGGTTCAAGTATCAGATAAATTTCAACCAAAGTATCTCTGTTAAGGTTATCAGTATTGCTTAGGCAGCATATTTACACCACCTTTACATCGCTTTCAATCAAAGTCGCATTCTTGGCTCATTGAATGAAGTCTTAATTACTGCCAAATACCAAAATGTTATTAACGTGTACATAAGCTGTATCTGGTGCATAATTACAGGGATTTATTGAGTTTATCTCACTCAAAATTTTGCATTTGTATTTTTATATTTATTTTTCATCAAAGGTTGAAAAGTAGAAATAACTATCATTTTTATTATTAATCCAAATTTTCTAAACTCTTGTGTAAATTAGATCAGGTCTGTAGCAGGAAAGGCTTTCAAGTGAATTCAAGTTCTGCACTGAAAAGCTGTGCTGATAGAAGGGACAATAGGACAACAGTCTTTATCACAATCCAATCTGGAAAACAAAGCCAGAGCGAAGAAAACAAGATATTACCAGGAGGTCAACACAGAAGACCACACTGCCAGGAACCATCAATGCTCATGATTTCTTAAAAGCATTGGGACTGCACCTTTTACAGCCACACACTTTCCATACATCCAAACTTACCACATGAACAAGTAAAAAAAAATATGATATGACTGAAAAAGAAAAATTCCTCTTCACAATTATAATTTAATTATTGTGTAGGTATTGTGAGTAACTACTTTATAGTCTGCATAGCCATATATCCAGGTATTTGTGGAGACCAAATGCTTTTCAGTATCAGTAACTACTTCTAGTATCAGTAACTACTGAATAGATAACAGTGTAGAATGAAGACATAAAAATCTAATGAAATCTAGCTTTGGAAGCATGTCTGACATTTGATGTTATCAATAAGGCCTTTTAGCTGATTGATTGTTAGACTTTAAAATTAAAAAGGAAAAAAATAAAACAACTTTACTATTTCCTTCCATCAGTTAAAAAATCTTCAGTACTGGTTTGCTCACAGGATTTGAGGCACATCTAAATATTTCAGGGCATTTGGCAAATAAGGAACGTTAGTCAATCTAAGTTTTGCATTATAGTCAGTTTTTAATCATGGCTAGGAAAGGATTATGAAAATTAGAATGATGCATCACTATCTATCAGAAATACTGTTACTACTTGGCAACTTGAACTTATATAAAGTATTATCCAAAAAAAGTCAGTTCTAAGAGATGGAGATTTTTAACTGCAATATCTCTTGTCTATATGTAAACACATTTAATCCGACCTGTAATTAATAAATATAAACTCATAAACAATTACCCATTCAGGTTGACTGAAATATCATACATAACAGTTGTAAAGGAAGATTAATAAAGGGAATGTAAATGTTTATCCATGTAATTTATGCACCACAGATGCCTCGCTTTCAAATATATATATCTAAGTGTCAAATACGGACAAAACAGATTTACAGGGGGATGTAATGACCATTTGCATAACAAAATTGTGAATATAGCTTTATGAAAGTCAAGAGCAAATATGTCAGCAGGTCAAAGGGATTTGTCTCTCTGATGAATAGTACCATACTCTGCTCTTAGAAATTCATTGCCAAACTATACGCTTCATTAAAAGCTACAGAATAGAGTAAGAAAAAATAGTTTAGAAAATAAGGCATGAAATTAAAACTCTCTTAATGATATGAAAATACAGACAAGTGTATTTCTTCTTATCATTGACCTTCCTATTTCCTTGGGCTTGTATTTCATTTGAGCAGTACATACATGCTTCAAAAAGCATCATCAAATTCTGATATGTTGGTTATGCCTGTATACTACTAATGAAAACATCTACTGCATGTATGTAAAGGTCATACACGCTGTTTTCGGTAGTATTAGATGTTTGGGAATTTTCCATTTCAGCGCTAATCATCAATTACTCACAGCGACAAGGCCTCCTATTTAAATGCAAACAGCAGACTTGTTTATCCCCGTATTACAAGTAAATTGATTCATTGAAAACTTGAGGAAGGCCTTCCCTGGGTTTTATACTACGGCCATCAAAAAGTGTCATCAAAGCCTAAAGGAAATGTCTGTTCCTTCTCTTCATACATATACTCCTGATTCTAAATACTATCTTTTTATATGAGCTTTTGATTTTGAGTCACTGCATTGTCATTGATGTTATTTTTTTGACTGCTAAGGAGATGGCTAATGTTAAAGTTCAGCTATCTTTAACCCCAGAATTCGCCTTTGGGATCACCACTGACCAAGCCTGTACATTTCAAGTGTAATTCAGTAGAATTACAAGGCACTGGTTAAGACAAGAGTTGACTATCCTGTCTGGCAACTGCTTGTTTTCATAATGCCAGAACCAACATCCAGTTTGTCACTGGATCTGAAATAAAGAAAATTTGTTGTTGCTCTTGAGCTTAAACAGTTCTAAAGAATAAATAAATAAATATTTTTAAAAA
>NW_010355939.1:0-2611 GCF_000700745.2 Antrostomus carolinensis | reverse complement strand
ATACTGAAACCAAAACACAGCACTATGCTAGCTACTAAGAAGAAAATTAACTCAAGGCCCAGTTAAAACCAGGACAGCAACACAGGGCAAAATCTAAGCTGGAAAAGCAGAAAGTCTTATGATCTTTGACAAGTTGAGTACCATCTGTCTCCTAGTAGGAGAGAAAGAACTGACAGTTGTGTTTAGTTACAGGCCTTAGGGAAAGTGAACAACTGAACTGATCCTGGTAAGACTATGGGACTCCTCTGCAAGAAATATTGATTGCCGATGGCTCTCCTTGTCCACTGTCCTCCTCTGGTAGGGTTATACATCTGTACCATATGACCAGGGCATGTGGTCATACTAACCTGTGATGAAACCATGTTCAAATGTAAGGGGCAAATCTTGAGTGTGGCATAGACAGGAACAGACAGGAAGATGGAAATATTGCAGCAGAGACAGTTTGTCAATGAACTCTGCACTGTACCAATCATCTAAGGCTTAAAGAAATCTCCAGGCAAATCAAGGAAGCTGAGAAGTTTCATATGCAAGTATGTTTGGATTTTTGTCCTCAGTGGTTTACTCACCCTGAAACCACAGATCCTGTCAGAGTAAAGCTCTGGGCAAGGCTGCAGGAGCTTACAAGGGTATCTATGATGTCCCCTGTGGTCTTGGGACTTATATCAGCTGGACCATACCCTACAAAAGCATGCTGGCATTGGTAATTCTCCCTTAGGAAATTAAAGTCAGATACAGAGAGCCGGGTCTGGGTGCTGGTTGGGCGCAGCAGACCCAACCCACAGGGTTTGTCTTGTGCACAGCCTGGTGCCTTGCACAGCCCCCTGGCATCTCTCTGGTGCTTGTCTGCAGGGAGTATTCACCTGGGGCTGTGGCTAATGCTGGATTTTTCCTTTCCAAGGTCTGATGCACAGATCATTACAGTAATTTCAGTGATCATTGGTCCTGAATATCTGCTCGGAACCAAGTTGCCTAATAGGTGACTGCGGGCTCTTTACCTTTTGAGTGCTTTTGCAAACAGAAGCAAGAAGAACACTTCCAAAATGATAACAGCAAGAATCTGACTGCAATCTGCAAGTCAGATAGGAACACAAAGACCATTTCATCTCCTTTGTGACTAAGAGTGAGCTTGACACATGGAAAACAACCAGAGCACACAAACAAAGGAACACTGGAAATAATAACCTTTAAAGAAGCACATCTGAAAAAAATAACTCTTCCAAAGTTTAAATTTGCCTAGTGAGTACAGATGCCAAATGCATTTCAGGAATAGCTTGGCAATGACTGAGTACAACATTTAATTAAGTGATTATATAATCAAGCCTCTGTTTTACGAAGCAATAATTCAATTCCCAAGTGGGTAAGCTATGAGGCCGAAAGCCGGGCAGTTTATCACAGTGAGGCAATCTGATTACTGCTGAGGAAAACATAAGGACAATGATGTTATTGTTAAAATACTAGTTTAATTAATATAAAATTAATAAGTCTTTTTATTTTTGATTCATAACAATGCATATCCTGCCAGAAAGATGGTTCTTCCTCCATTTTCTGTGTGGAAGTGGTGGTTATTTATGGCCACACAGAATGTGCGGGAAGTTAATGATGTCACACAGTCAATTTATTGGTGATAAAATTACAAGAGTCATTTTATCAGAGAATGATATCGTTCTCTTCCTGAAGTATAACTAGACGAGTGACCTCATTTATGCTGTAAAAGAGAGATCTGACAAGGTAACTGCATTGCTGGAAAGCTTTGCACTGGATTATTAATAATAATTTCACTAAACCAGAGGTTCCAGCCCCATTGAGCTGTGACTTCGCATATACACAATATATGATCAGGGAGATCTGCTCAGTGGTTGGTGAAAATACATATAGGATCAACAGTATATATGAAGGTGTACCAGCCACACAACTTGCTCAGAGAAGACAGTAATGCCTTGTGCAAAGAGGGAACCAGAATGAAATCAGGAATTAATTGAATTCAGTTATATGTGTCTAGGTTTTGTTTACGGATCTGTTTAGATTATTTTATTACAGATTTCAGCAAATCAGTGTAGGAAAAAGCATAGACAGTATTCTTGAAAGAGATTAAGAGTAAAGTGGATGGAAGAACAATTTACTGCAATATGAAGTATCAGCACCACAGGGGAAGCAAAAGCAGAAAAGAACAAAGGGAGCATGAATTTGCAAAATGGACTGGATATAGGGACAAGACAAGGAAAAAAGGAAAAGAGATACAGTGACCAGTGTAATTACTATATGGAGACTGCAGTGTTCAGAGCTGAGTGAATAATGACTTAGGAGGGTACGAAACCTCCTTTTCACTGCTGTTATTGCATTGCAGAGGTTCAGGAAAACCATGTGCAGACTCAGCATTTATGAGGCACCTGAGAAGATGTCCCACCTGCTTTAAGAAATCTTGATGAAAGAAAGAAAACTGAAAACCAAAAGAGTCTGGGCATTGAATTTAGCCTATTGCAGTAAATTCTACTTTTACTGTGGCACTAGGATATTAGGGGCTGTATCACATGCTGGGTTCCCAGGGTGGACAGTTCAATGGACGGCATACCATGTAATCATTGATTCGACGACTTGAAATAGAGCTTGTAGG
>NW_010355938.1:0-2686 GCF_000700745.2 Antrostomus carolinensis | reverse complement strand
AAAAAAAAAAAAAAAAAAAAAAAATTTGGCAAACAGAAGATGGTGCTATGGAGTGGTGTGTTTTTAAGTATATGCCAGGTCATGTTTTAACATTACCTATCCCAAACACTCGAAAACCCAGGACTGAGACTGAAAAAACCATAAAACTAGATAAAATATCAGGCATTCTTATAAAATAGTGTGTTCAGGATTAATCTTCACAAAATGAAGAATCAAACTGAGGATTTGCTTTCAACAACAATTTTAGTGAGCAAAAAGTATGAGGCATTTACTGAATGAAAAGATGCTTTTAATGAAGAAATGGTCACTGAAGGCTATATGATATGGTGATGTCAAAGAATGTCCAGAGAATCATGGAATAGGATCCCTGGATAATCCAGGTGGGAAAGGGCCTCAGGAAATCTCTAGAGCAGCCCTCTACTCCAAGCAGGGCCACCTGTGAGATGAGAGCAGGTTATTCAGGACTTTGTATAGGAAATTCCCAAGGATGAAACCTACACAACATCCCTGTCCCACTGCTGATGGTCCTCATAGGGGAAAAAGTTTTTTTCTGATAACCTTTTGGAACCTCTTTTGTTTTAAATTATGTCTGTTATCTTCTTGCTGTGAAGAGCCTGGATCTGTCTTTTCAATGACTTCCCTGTAGATACCTTTACATTACTATTAGACCCTTTAAACTCCAGAGACACTATAACTTGATGTTTACTCTTTCCTACATATCTGTTAGCAGTCACACTCAGAGAAAGTGTTTCAGACTTGATGAACATTTAGTCTGATCCACCAGTTTTCTTCTTAGACTTTTCATATATTAAAAAAACCCCAAATTTCTTCCTTACATACTGATAAAAAAAGGACTGAGTTGTTGTAAAGTAATTGCTGAAAAAGAGTTTGGGGTGATGGAAAGAAATTAAAAAAATTAAATAGATTTGGTGAACTCTTCTGTAACCTACAAATCAACTGCTTTTTAACAAACTGCATTTTAACTAGCTAGTAAAAGGATTTGATTAATCTTACATCAATATAATTTCAGATTACAAATAAAGCATTACATTTTGTGAGTTTTAATAGAAATTGTAAGATATGGCAACTGTTAAAAGATGTCCTAGACGTATATGGTCTTTTTCAAAAGTTTTTCTTCTATTTTTTGTAGAAAAGATGAAGGAAAATTTTTAAGTTTGGAAAGTTTCTAAAGAGCAGAGAGACCAGCAGCAGCAAAAGACAAGCAAGGACAGAGTTTGTAACTAACAATCATAAGTTGGATCATGCTGTTTCTTTAAAGCATAATTCCATCACAGAAATTAATGGTAACTGTTTAATGTTAATAAATTGCAGCACAGTACAGCTCAGTATAGATATTTTATACTTGTAAATTCACAAGGCAGTGTCAACATTGGGTAACTCAACACCCACAGGGAGACATTAAAAATGTGACAAATATGTAAACAGCAATAGAGAGTAAAAGGTCAACAAATGAAAATATGGGAGTCTAATATTAATCCATTAAAGTAATACATATAAACACAAAGAAGGTGCCTATTTCTACTTCATTAACAGTGACTGAACTGCTCCACGTCCTCTCACAAAAGCTTTTCTACAAATAAACATATAAAAGATAAGGCAAGATTTTAGGGCAGAATCTTTCTCTGCTGTATTCTAACTAAAGAAAAAAGTGCTGAGGGCACATAATGTAATTAATTGAAATGAGCACAAGGTGATTGAAAGCAAATTTAGATAATTTCACTACATCCTTTTCTAGCTTAGATCAATAATGTACGTTAAATCAATGCTTAATTGTAAAATATTATTGTGGTCAAATATGGGTTTACTTTAAATAAAGAATGAGACATGCCAGGAAATAAATAAGGTACAGTTCAGCTTTGAGAACAGCGTGGTATTCTGGCCATTATCAAACCATAGGATTGCAACACACGTCCCAGTGCTGACCGATATCTTCTCAGGGAACAGGTCTGAAATAAAAGGGCTGATTCTCATGTTTGTAGAGTATTTACATTCCTACAAGGAATATGCAGTATCATTATGCAATATGTTAAAATAATTTTTCAGAGTGTGCAAAGGGACATTTGTGTAAATGTGTACAGGAGACTTATGCAGTTATTAAATATTTTGCCTTGTCCCTTGTGCTGTCTCCATTCTCAAGAAAGTCATGTTCACTTTTTCTCCTAAAGCGGCTCCTAAATCTCAGCCCTAAAGTATCAGTGAGAGAGCTGAGAGTTAAATCTTCTTTTGTAGTACAGCTTCAAAGTATAGAGCAGGAACTGGGGAAACAAACTGAAGCTAATCTGTGTCATATATACCATCCGTACCAAATCCATTTTTACATTGATTTCTTAATTTGACCACAATGGATTAGTTTCAACTCCAAGTACTGTTAGGATGCTTCAAAACATTTACTTTTTTAATATATTATTATTTCTCAACAGTGTTCTTTCGTTTGCACTGCAGTCTTTTTTTTCTTTCAACTGCATTTTCTGTGCAAGTGCATTTTATATGTGTGTGTGATCTTTGTTCAGTCAGAATCTTACATATTCCTTATGTATTATCTGTGCTTTCAAGTAAAACTGAACATCTCATGCAGTTTCAGAGTTAAAAAAAAAAACCCAAACCCACTATAAAAATAACAGGAATTGGGGGGAAGAGTTGTTCAGGGATATCACTATTCACCTAG
>NW_010355937.1:0-2413 GCF_000700745.2 Antrostomus carolinensis | reverse complement strand
TTAATTCTCCCCCACCCCAGATATAACATTCAGGAATGAGTGTGGTGTTTGCTGCACAGTCACTTATCTTGCTTGAGCACAACAAACGGCACAGGAGACGAGGTGGAGCAGTGGCTGCAGGTACAGCTCCCCCTGCCCGGCTGCCCACAAGCGGTCCGGGCTCCTCCGGGGCAGGGGCAACGCTGCACAGGCCCTTCTGCTACCTGGGGGCAGGGGTTTGTCCTTATTTCTCTAGCAAGCACCCGACAGAGAGGCAGGCTGAGTATCTGAGGGTGCAAACTGTACTGAAGGCACAGTGCTCTCTGGTTTCCTTCCAAATTTCAGCTACTTGTCCAAACTAAGGAGGCCAGAAAACAAGGGCCCTCCCTGACCATCAAACCCATTCTTGTGGAGCAGCACACATCACTGCAATACTCTCTGAGAGCCCTGTTAGATATGAACATCCTAAATCCCAATCCTTTTCTGTGGGCTTCCTGCCCACTGACTCCCTCTATGCCTGTATGGCACAAAGGAACACCTCAACCCCGTGTCAGTCTGACTCCAAAAATACATTCAGAGATGGACCCAGTGACAGAGCTCAGCTACAGGTTCTCATTTCCCCCAGATCTGGGGTATTTAAGTCTGGGAATGCCTGTTGATGCCATTCCTAATGCACTTCTTTTTTAAAAAATTAATTTACAATGTAATTGTTTAGATCAATCCAAACACAAAGACAGTGACGTGCGTCTATGCAGGGGAATGTATCCGAGTTTATCTTAACAATGGAGATTTAAGAAGACTTTTTTCATCCACAAATTTCAGTATTGCAAGGCCAGAGCAAAGTTTTGCAGCAAGGACAGGGACCCAGGAGCCCAGATGGCTGGGTTCTGGCTTTGGTGCCTTCCTTAACTGGCAGCGAGGTCTGGAACAAGTCAGTTGACCTTCCCATACACCACCCAACTCATTTATAGAATAGGTACAAGATTTGTGCACGTTGTGGTGCAACACTAATATTTGTACCTTGTTTTGAGATCCTGTGATATGTGTTTGTTGTTCATAGACAGAGCAGGTTGCTTATAGTACTATCTGCAATATGGTAACATTTCAAAGTCCTCACTTACGGGTGACAACTACTCTGAACCCAACAAAAACTCTCTCTGCCCCAAGGAGCTTACAAACGAAGCACTATTAAAAAACCCCAAAACCCACAGTGGCTGGGTGCAGAGCTCCAATTTCCATTTTCTCTCAGCATTTTCCCACGAGGGGATTGCATGTGAGAGCGCACAACAGAGAGTCAGATCACGCCCGGTTCGGTTGCACTGGCATGCCATTTGGCAATACAAGAATGACATAAATTAAAGTGAAACCTCTTCACCTCAGCCTAAGTGAAAATGTGAAGAGCAAGGGGGGTGAGGAGGAAGGGGGGATATTGATCCGTATCTACTCAACAGTCAGACCAGTGGTGTGGCAGCAACAAAAGACATGCCTTTGCTTTTTCAGTAACTAATAATCTATAGAGAACCATTTCCTTTTCTGCTGTTAAGATAACACATTTGCCACCTCAGCTGCATGCAAATAATTTGTGCTCTGCTTAACTAATTTACCTCTCCGGTGTAGACAGAAGGGCAGAAACCTCCCACCAGCGTCGACCGATGTGCAACACTGAAAAAGGAGCCAGTTCACCCAGAACTTTCTGAAATGTTTAAATCGTTAGAGGACAACTGAACCGAGCACCCTGTGGGAGAGAAGATGGCTTTGCGAGATTAAATGGGTTATTTTTGCCGGCCTTTGGTTCCTGCCTCTGACCCACATGTGGGCTGCAGGCTAGAACTGACATTATCCAAAGAAAAGCATTTGATATCTCTGCATGTAGACCACAGCTGGTCAACAACTCATCCCAGATTTAAACACAATATATATGAGCTCTCATCTGTTGCCAGAAATATTACACGCTATTAAAAGCCTAGGCCCCAAGAAGTGTGCTGAAACTGAGTGGGCCTTCACTTCACATCGCTTGGAAACAAACGGGTATCAGGTCGGACATGTGTCCGTATCTGATGGAAACCTTGTTCTAATCAAAACACTGATGCTACTTTCACTCACTTGCACATGCACACCTCTCTCCTTGCATTATCACAACACGAGCAAGGTTGCAATGTCAAGCACCAAAAAGTTATGAAATGCCAGAATTAATTAAGCTTGTCTGCACGTAAGCTTCAGGAGCAGCCCTCGCTTGCAGGATCACGCGCTGGTTTTCCCACAAGATCTCTACCTCACTCAGCGCGCCAGGTGGGAGATGCTTGTCCTGCATGGGACGAGTTGGGGATGCCCCCCCTCTCCTCCCACCTCCATCACTGGCCACACAGCTCTGTCTGGCCTTTGTGCTCCTGCCCCGCTCTCCAGCAGGGTCTCTCATGCAGCAGCCCCATACTGG
>NW_010355936.1:0-2688 GCF_000700745.2 Antrostomus carolinensis | reverse complement strand
TGCCCGACCTTGCTTCCACTGGCCATACACTTTCTTTCTCTGAAGATCCTTGCTCAGCCAAGGCGGCTTTCTGCCTCGCCTGCTTGACTTCTTGAGTTTTGGGATTGCCTGATTTTTGAAATATTTGATGGTCTTTGGAATCATAACTTTATTATTTTTTTGTGTGGAATTAACGTAGTATCCTACTTATCCCTAAGATGAAAGGAAGCAGAAGGTATAATGATAACAGACAGATCTCTCTGAACACCAAACCTGGGAGCGTCAGGATTGCTGTCTGGGTCTGGCAAAGTGGAAACAGATTTTACATGCTGCAGGTCCTGTGTATTTATTCCTATGAGTACTGGGGAGACTTCCCTTGTATGATTGTTGATGATGAGATGAAGGGTGTGGTGTTATTACTTTCTTATAGTGGTATCTGCATTTCCTGTATACTATGTAGCCCAAAAAGGAAATGAAAAGTTATCCCTTTTCTCAGTGGAGCCCAGTTCTTGCTCTTCAAGCCCATTGCTTGTTGTCTTCAGGCAGCACAGAATAAGGGCACCTGAACATGTTAAGAGTGAGTTGATTATCTGAAAGATGGCATGCAGGGAATATACTCACCCCTTTGGGAGAAAAAACCTGTCAGTAAAAAAAAATATGCATGTGGCTTGCTCAGAAACACAGCACTAATTTTTCAAAAGCTATTTTAGCAACAGCTGAAGTTACACAACATTGTAGAATTGACCCAAATTATCTTCTTGTATATTAAACCCCTAGTGCGGTGCTTGAAAACTATGCTAGTACTTTCCATCTGATCCATGGAAGTGACTAGAGAAATTCTAAAATATCACAAGCATGTGATAAAAATTAAGAGCTTGTGCTTATGTAATGAGAACTGAAATAGGATCAATCCAGAAAGAAAAAGGTTTTACTGGTACAGAGTGATTATCAGTAAAATTGTGAGGTTTGATAATTGCGTGTCTGCTAATGACAGTAAAATTAGAGATAACAGACTGAAAATATCATGGACATTAAAAAATACTTGCAGATGACTTTACAAATATTAAAAAAGCCACCCCATTTCTAGCAGCAAGAGAGTAAAATTTGAATGCATTTATTAGGAAAACAGTATGAATAGACTATATTTATCCAGTGACATGCCAAGTCTAGAAAGGAAGTGTGAGGGAATAGGAAATTGAGACAGTGATTGGAAACAAATTCTAGACCGCTCTGTGTTTAGCAGTTTACAGTATAGTAAAGGAAACAAACCAAAAATCAGAAAACAATGGTCAAAAATATTTTGATTATTTAATAAACCATAAATAAAGAAACACTAAACCAAATGAATGAATTCTTTTCTATTTCCCCTTGCTTCAGTTTGCACATAGTCCTAGGCAGCAGGAAAACCCATAACTTGCAACGCTTATCTGTTGTTCAGACAAACTTAGAAAAATATCCACTAACCAAACTAGAAAGACTCTGCGTCTTGGGTGACCAAATAGAGCAGCTTTAATGAATTCATTGATTCTGGGCTGAAAATTTATTTTAACATGCAAACACCATTTCTGATTATTGGATCAAAATTACTAGCCTTTCTCAAATAATATAAATTACTCTGATCTCTGCAAGTAAATTGTAACTGGTAATCCATTTTACTGTCTAGCTAAATGTAAATAAAATAATAAGATCTAGTTATTTACCGTGCAGTGCAGATAACTATATTGGATACAAAACCACAACCCAAACCAACAAAAGTTCTTGTATGTTTGTAGACTATAACAAAGCTACTAATAAAAACACACTATTTCATCAGGTGAGTCTCTAACTGATGTGTCACTTCAATGAGTTCAGACAGTATAGACTTATATCTCAAACTGCACACCCTTCATGTTGCAGAACACTAGTGTTTTGCGTTGGCAGATAGGGGAAATAAGACCATAAGTGATTGACACTTATTCTGTACAACAAGCTCAAAACAGACTGAAGAGCTGGAGGCTCTTAGGCACAACACATTGTTTTCCAGGAGGTCATGGGAAATGACCGCAGTAGAAAGAGGCCCCTGGTAAGCAAGTCACAGCACAGTGATCGTACAGAGGAGGAAACACATCCTCATGGCTGGGATTGTTAATGAGAAAATTACTGTTTCTTGATTTTGAACCTGATTGAAGCTTTGCTGTATGGAAGTCCTGAAGTTTCAAAACATCTCTCGTTAAGATTAGAGAAAGGGTAGGTGGGGGAACGGGGATGTGCGTGTGTCTTGTTTTGCTTATAATGGAGACATTTTGCCTCTAAACTTCAGCAAGTTTTGAGTTAGTTTTTTAGACTAGGATAAAGTCTGAGGATTCACATACAGAGTGACCTTCCCCATTATCACATTGACTGCATGTTCCTGATTCCTGGTGATTAAACATGGACACTTCCTGACAACGTTGTCCTTGACCATCTATTCCTGCAGACAGAAATCATAATTATTCTCAGCTAGTTCACTTGTGAAGAGGCAGCCTTACACCATTACCTTGAGATTTTCACTCTAAGAAGCAGGGTTACAGATAATGCCATTGAGTATGCCTTGTCTGTTGCGAAGGCTGATGAACATGTACTAGAAGCAAATCTAAATATTTTCCATGTATTGTACTAGATATGTCTCCTCTTTGAAGATTGTAGATCTGTTGTTCTTCTCTGTTATTGCTTTTTGTTTCTCTTTTTTTT
>NW_010355935.1:0-2458 GCF_000700745.2 Antrostomus carolinensis | reverse complement strand
GGGGGGGGGAACCAACAAACAAACCCTGATCTCTTCACCAGGGATGAGATTGAGACCACATTGGAGGAGTTGGAACTAACTCCCTTTCTCAACCTCAGTGAATCGCCTGTTTTCATTTCTGTGGCACATTAGCACCTAGCCAAGGATGAACAATGTGTAGTGGCAGCTATCTGAAAGAGCTGCTGTACAGGATATTTTCATGTAGCGTGCTGAGCCCTGTAAGACAGGAAGCAGTGGTTGTCATGGGGCCTGTTTCATGTCTGACCCAGTGATGCATGTCAAGATCTAAAGCAAGATGATCTCTGGAAATTAAAAGGTGCTGAGTAATTCAAAATTGTGGCATACTGATTTCTTTGTTCAAACACTGTATCATTTGTAAAGCTGCAACATGGGGCTATAACTCAATGTTTTGCTCTTCAACAATTTGTCAGTACCCCTGTTATAAATACAGTTTTACCATTTACTGACATTTCACATTTATTGAGCATATATTTTCTCTAGACTCATAAAGGGAGTGCAGGAAGTTTTTAATAAACACAAAAATATTTCAGGCTAAACAAAAGCAAGAATGTGTGACGATGGGAGTACACTCCCAATGCATGATGAGAAGGTGCTGCCAGATGTTCTGCAGGAATCGGGGAAGGAGGCGTGAGCCAGGGAGCTGTGAGTGAAGCACAGGGAATTGCATGGGTAGGGTACCGGTGCAAATCTGTGCGCTGGACACCAGCTGGCTGAGGTCCTGATCCTGGTGTGAAATGAGTGGTGATGCTTTGAGCTGCCCACTTATTTCCCCCACAGAAGGCGTCATCCTCACTGCATCCCACAGCAGCCCTCAGAGGGGACAGCAGTGAAAGGAGCAGTGTTTTCTCCAGGCTCTGGGTGAGGAAGCACTGAATCAACTATGGGGTGGGCACATAAGGATCAGATCACTCTTGTTTTTCTCTGCCTATAGCAAGCAGGCATTAGTTTTTTCCGACTATAGCATCTGCACTCCTGGGTGAAGGTAATATAATAAAAAAGTGACAGAAACCCCCCTTTGACTGCACTGGTCTATTCTGTAATTATAAGTTTAAGCCTGTATAATATTTGGAAGCTTGTGTTAGATTCCTGGTTCCGTATTTAGTCACTTCTCTTACATTGAAGTATAGAGAACATTTTGGGGAATTAAGTTATTAAATACAAACTTAGAAAACTAACTTCTCATTCACATTTAGTTTTTAAATTGCCTATAGATACTATGTTTTCCTAGGCAGGATGTACAATGAATAAATGATGTACAAACAAGCTGATTTTGCCAGTTATAGGTACAAAAACTTCTAAGGACCTCTGCTTTTAAAAGGGGGCTGAAATTATATATTTTCCATGCAAAACATCAACCTTATTAGCTGTAGTTATTTAAAAGATCTTTTAAAAATAAAGATACAAAATCTACTTTTATGGGACACAGCTGGGACACCATGGCTGGACTTCATATGATCAGATACAGTCATTTAAAATATATACATCCACCTCTGAACCATTCACCCTGGCTCCATTTATATTTAAAGGAGAGATATTAACTTCTGGTCAGATATTTATCTCCTGCAAAAGTGAGTGTATTTAAGCTCAGATTTCTTGCCACGCATATAAAAAGATCGCAGAGAGGCTGGTTCAGCTACAGGTGAGATAAAGCCCTTGTACCCGACAATGAGAGCTATTTAGGGGAATTAAAAGCATTTCTCTCCTCATCTGGAAATGCAGATTTTTAATTATTTTTTAATGTATTGTGCTATAAGATGGTGGCAATCTTTTAGATGAGTATTTTCTACATAGCCTGGTACACAACTTTTACTGAAGATGCAAGGCTGAATCAACTCCCACTTTAACGTGGACTGGGCTTGATAATTCTAGGTTTTAATTGCACTTGCATATTTAATTATGAGATAAAAATAATTCAGAGACTTGGTGCAATGCACGTATTCATGTCCTTATTGGCATGAGTTCCCTATCAATGGACACCCTGCTACTTTCATGTTGGCTACTTCAATTTCCCTTAAAATTAGAGCCAAAATTTTCCTTCATCTTTCCTTCCATCTTTATGTACAAAATGTCTGACACACTCTCTCCCACGTCAGCCTCTGCCTTAGAGCAGGGTGGGATTTTACAAGCACTTACAGCTGGAATCAAAGGGAGTTTTGCTATTAATTCACCAGAGAGTAGAATGAGTTGGTAGGAAGTAGTCAGAAAAATCCTGCCCACACCCATCAGCTGTGAAGGGCTCCGGTACCCTGAACCTGGATGGCACGGGCATGCGGAGCACCACCAGGCTCACTGCTCACTGTGCTCGTGTGAAGAAGGTCACACAGTAAAATTACTGAAAGCCCATTCTTCTCCTCAGAGTTATTCCTCCCTCTGTTATCAGAGACTTGGAAAGAATAGTGGGTTAAATTTTTATTTACATTCATGGGAAAAAAAAAAA